>NW_019722431.1:1277796-1288493 GCF_002891405.2 Cryptotermes secundus | reverse complement strand
AAAAACAGATGTACGACCACGTTTAAATTCGTTGAACCAATATCTCACGGTTGTCATAGATGGTGAAGGGTCCCCATAGACGGCATCCAACTTCGCTTTTATTTCTTCGCATGTTTTTCCATCCAAAAATAAAAAGCGAATTACGGATCGATATTGCACTTTCTCCATTGTATCAAGAAAGACAAAACACGTCTGATGCAACTGGCTGCCAAATAAAAACTAACCTATGAATCAGTCTGAAATTTAGTATGGGGTCGTTTGACAGATGGCAGTACACGACGGTAAAGCCAACTTCCCTCAGCAACGCCACCTGTCTTCAAACACGGGTACTTATTGATCGACCCTCGTAATATTCTTACATCTTCCATGCTACCACCCTCGTCTGTAACTGTGCTATCAAGATAAAGGAAATATATCAACATTTCCTATTTCTTTTCCGCCTAGAGTAAAAGTTTTTGTATTATTTATCCGCATTGCTTTCATTCTTGCTGGGTTAATCTTCATTCTAACTTTCCTGGCTTCCCTATTCAACTCAGCCTACTTTTCTGTCATTTTTTAAATTTTGTGCTAAAAGACATATCTGCAAAATCCAAGTTCTGCAGTTTCCATGTGAGATCTCATTGTATTCTTCTTTGTGTTCTGAAAGTTCTCCACATTACTGAATCCATCATAATAAGGAAAATTACTGGTGAGAGGATATGCCCTTGTTTGACACCTCTACCTGTCTCCATAGGTGAATTGAGTTTCCCATTGTGTATAGCTTGGCAAATATAATCTTTGTATGAGTTATGATTTTTGGTGGAATCCAATAGCTCTTCAGTTCCCTCCATATTTGGTCCTATCCGTGGAATCAGAAGCCTGAACACTCCCATACACCAATAGAAGGCGGTTTGATGTTTCCACATTCAGGATCCTTATTAAATTCCTCCTGCAGGAGTTTGATTATCATTTGAGCTGAATGGAGCTCCATTAGAACTTCCTTGAATTGCTCTTTCACCACAATACCATTTTGACATAACTGATTTATGAGAAATAACTGCATGTGGAGGTATTAGCACTCTCAACCTCCCGAAACTGTACCACCTAATTTCACTCTGCCTTAGATGTCTAATTTATATTTTTCCATTTCTCAGCAAAATTTTTTTAATTTCCACTCTGGGCTAATGTTCTAACATTCCACAAACTAATTCACATTTTATATTTCATGCCAAATGTCATTTTTCCTCATTCAGCCTGGCTGTTCCTTGTTAATATTTCTGTAATACAATCCATTTAAGAATAACGGGTTATTAGCACACTGGCCTCGAGTGTACTGGTGGGGCTGCCACCTAAGTACCTGACACCTGCTCCGACAATGTGGTCAGCCATGTAGTTTTTATGTGGCCTAACCAAGAACTTTTCCTTCCTTGCTTGATTTGGTTAGTCTGCCAATACTCTGTGGCTAATCACACTATTTTGATTTTTAAGTTTATTCATATTTTTTTCAAAACATCCTTATTCAGACCTCAATGAAGTCAGATGCAGTAGAAAGTATTTCTTAATTAAAATTTGTATGTTCCATGTCCTAGTCAAACTCATCATCTCTCATCAAATGGTTTTATTTTTCTCTCAGCATTTTTGCCTTTATGTGGGTCAGCTAATGACCAAGCTCTTGACCTGAGTCATCTTCCGAAAGTTCTTCCTTTGCAGTTTCTTCCCATGTTGCTGCTTCTGCAGACATTTTTCTTAGTGTCATATTCAAAAACTCTTATGACATTCTCTGTTCATTCTTACAGTGTGCCCATGTCATCTTATTCTTGCTTTATCAATTTATCTTTATAGTGTCTCCATTCCTTATTCTCTCCTGGTTTTGCCTTCTGTACTTAAAAATCTGCTGTTAGTGTACGAGTATTTATGTCTGCTGTTATCCATTATCCTGTTTTTGGCCTATATCACTATTTAATGGACACGTGTTTCCTATTTCACTTGGTCGGGTTTGGAGTCCAGCTGGGTCCACTGGGCACGGCGGCCACTGATTGGCCTATTGTACCTACCCTGGGTGATTATGATGACAGAGAATTTGGTGGAATGAAGTTTGGCAGGGGAAACCAAAGTACTCAGAGAAAGCCTGCCCTAGCGCCACTTTGTCCACCACAGATCCCACTTGACCAAACCCGGGCTGCCACAGTGGGAAGCCAGCGATTAACCGCTTGAGCTATGGCGCAGCCTTACACATGTTTCCTAACTTCAACATTTCCCATTTACAAAGTACATCCCTAATTGATAGAATTTTCAAGCACTTTTTATTCTTTCTGTAATTTCTTATATTACTTTTGCTTGTCACTCCATTTCCATTATTTCCTAATTGTTACCTTTCATCTTTTCCAGTTTATGTAATGCTTTCACCAGAATATGTTGGACAGTTTGATTTTCAGCCATTTTTATTCATAATAAAGCATAGTTTGCATGTGATCATAAACTGACTTTTGTGAGTATCCTATAAATCATATCACAGGTATTGTTAAAATTCAGCAGTTCAGATATACACATCACCAATCAAAGCAACAGTATTTGAAGCTGATACTGTTACTGTATTTGAGCATCCTGGTGCATTGGTGTATCAATTGATACATAATACAGCCTTCAGTACAAAATATATTCACCTGAGAGCCATTCTTTGCCCCTGAAGATGGAAGCAGTAGTTTCTTTCAGTCATCAGTACCAGACTACATGTCAGATCCTGGAAGACAGTAATCTCAGTACTGTCTACTGTTTGCTAGCAAGGTCTTGTACAATTTAATTGACTGGTTTTGGAAAATGTTGGAAGTGTGACAGTTTGAGTTCATGTCTGATGCTTGTAATGGTAGAAAAGTTTATTAAGTGTGGTTGGAAAAAGTCCCTAAGTACTGTATTTCCCAGCCTAAAAAATATATAATGGCTTAAGGTGGAGAAATTAAATATATTTTTACTATTTATTTATTGTGATGAAGTTACTTATTTGCTTATAAAAGTAATCAGTTCTTCCAGGCATAATGAATACAGTATTTATGTATCTCGTTTTTATTGTTAGTTCCTGACATATAAGATGTACTGCAATTTTTGTGAACATTTTTTTCAGAAGAAAGTAATGTCATACGCCAGCAAATACAGTAATTAGACTTGAAGGTGAAAACAGGGAGGGGTGTGCTAGCCAAACTAGTACCTAAAAATTCAGAACATGAAGACAGTGCCCTGGAAGCAAGCCTGGCCCAATCAGACGCTACAACATAAGCATACAGCAATGCAGAGAAATTATAAGCCCCCTTTTCCAATTTGGAAAGTAGGGCAGTAGCTAAACTCTGGCAGCTCATCCCTGTAAATAGGTTGGTGGGTTAGTGTATGATAGGCACAGGCTGCTACTAAGGCATGAGCAGATGTGACTGGAGCTGAGTTTGCTGGAATGTCAGAAGGTAAGAGGAGGAGTTACTGGAGAAGCACCAGTGCACCTGCAGGAAGAAGACTGGATGAAGGTAACATAACATTTTGCTGTGTGGTGCTCTTACGCTTCCTGGCCTCCTTTATGTGCAGCCTCAACACTAGATTGAAAGAAATGCTGTGCCAACTTTGCCACTGGGGAGAAGGGGCCATAAGTCCTCGTGGATAGAAGGGAGGGTGCCCCCAGGTTACGTCTTTCCCCGTCAGCAATTGAACCTTGATTGGGTTTTGAAAGAAATGGGTATATAATGCAAAGCTTTCTTAGGACTTTCACATATTGCTCGTGGAGTTTTAACAGATTTTTTTAAATGTCAGTAGCTTGAATGTGATATGTTTGGTCCATGGAACTGCACCTCACTAGACATTCCCCTCTCTGACCTGCAGAAGGGGTTCATTTTTACCTTAACAGACAGATCATTTAATATTTCTGCAGATGCAGTCTGTGAGTACCAATTAAAAGAGTGCTTGTTCTTGATCAGTCTCCATGGAGGTGGTGTAATATAGAGCTGGTGATTGCTTCACACTGCAGAGTGATTCTTGAATGGTATCAGTTTCATGTATGTCCACTGTTTTAAATTAATACACCCAATGATGTGTTCTGTGTATTCAGCTGCTTGTTTGACACATCAGTGAAGGATGTGTTGATTATCAAATAAGTGTTTTATTCAAGGTGAAGACATTCCATGAGAACTGTAAGCTATGAGGAAACTGAACAAATGAATGGTGGTTACACATAGGTTTTTCTGGTGGCCTGTGATAGAGAAAATGTGTGTAATTTGTGTATGAGTTGCCCTTGATGGTGTTGTGGAATGCAGGGACAAGTAGAATATGGCATGGTAGTTACAGCTGTCCATCCCCAGCTGCAAGGAGTCCATGGCCCATATATTATGGGTGTATGGAATGGCACATGAAATTGAGTAGAACAGTAGCAAGCAGATGTCTGTGTGGCATAGGTGGAGGGCCTGTGCAAGAGGACAGATGGGTGACTGCCAGATTGTTGCAGGGGCAGTGGTCCATTAGCACAGCCATCATCACCCCGATGTGCTGGTATTTCATAAATTGTTAGTGAGATGGATGCCCAAGGAACTTATCACACAACAGAAGGGCCACCTCACACCAAAAGTACCACTTGAAGCAAGGGTCATGGGTTCATCTTCAGTGCATCCTATGGTAATTATTTTCCAAACAATTTAGGAGTGACCCAGAGGACAAACAATTGACCATGGATATGCAGCAGTCAGAACTGACAGGAATCATTGGTTCCTGGCCAGAAGGATTTTTAATTAACAATCAGGTGGCCATTTAATGCTATAAAATCTAAATTAGCAGGGCCAGTTGCATACCTTCTGCTTTACAATATGGAATGGAACAATGAGTTTGTTCCTGTGCTGTATAATTAGTTTGTCTGGCACACAGGTGTGCTTCTATGGTCAGGAGGTTAGTCTACATGACATGCATTAGCAAGGTATGTGAACTGTGTGAAGGTAGAGGCATATAGACCTGTCGCTGAGGCAAATCATCTTGAACTCTTCACAGTGTTGTTAACACTCATTGAGATTGGAGTAGAATGCAAAAAGAGTGTGTTACAATAATTCCCTGGCATTGAGGGAGCATGTGATGCAGTATTTAGTTGCCAGAAGACGAGTTGGAGCTACTGTTTATCGCCCCCCATGCTAGAAAACAGGATTAAGGGAGCCTCACTTGTGGAGGATAACCTAAGGATGTCTTTGGGGGGAAGTTTAGACATTTCTGCTGTGAATCCTTGTAGGGCTCAATGTTGCTGGCTGCTGAGCAGTAGGATGTGCGAATGATACTGTTACCCCAATAAATGGTAAACTGGGGATATCACAGATGCTCCTCAGAGTGGTGCAGGACTGTTATAACATGTGGGCTGTCTCAAGGAAACAGACTGGCAAATACATTCTAAGGCAAGATTGTTTCTTGGAAACCAACTGATTACAGAGCACAGTTTCCAGGGATACAGAAACTGAAAGTTGTAAACACTTAGAATAGCAAACCATTGTTTGGGAATGAATACGTGGTTTCCAAGACAGTACATTCATGAACAGGAATGGAACCCTTTGAGGCCATGATCTCTCTTTGGACTGCGTGGCAATTACAAAAGGCAGTGAATTCGTGAATTTGAGAGAGCAGAGACCAGTCAGATTCGTCAGACATTCAGGAGTTCAATATGTGAGCTGTTATAATTGATTGTAATTGTAAAGAAGTGCCAGTAAACCCAATCATCAAATCCAGAACCCATTATTAATCATCACACTATCCCCTTGTACATGACAATATAATAACCATACTGTTTACCAAAAAAGAACTTGACATGGGTGGCTTTTAGAACAAGCTTTCCTTGGTAATAGATATGCAGCAGTCCACTGAAATCATCTTGTGATAACATTGAAGAGAAGACAGGTGGATATTACAACTGGACATGATAAAGAAGACAGCCTTGCAGGGACTTCTAGACCTGTACAGATGGCAGTAAGATGCTTCATTATTTATGTTGCCTGAATTAGGTGCCGTCACAAGCTAGCACAGCTGAATCCGATAAATTACAAATGACCGGCTGTGCAGGTGTAATTTTACATGTAGCTGTGGATATGACTTCAGCAGTCACAGTTGAAGTTCTCCTGTGAGTTCAGTACATCTGATTGAGGCAGATGCTCTTGCCAGAATGCGTGCATTTATGGCCTGTATAGGAATGCAACATGCATGTGCAGTTCCTTTCATGGACCTAATGGAGGAGTCCCAGAAATATAACAGAATTCACTCTCTACTGTTGTGAAAGTGTGTGGCAACCAGAAAGTTAGAGCGATGTGCAAGTATTGTGGTGTAGTTTCTGAATGAGATTCAAATTCTCTTTTTAAATGAGCAAACTTTCCCCCCCCCCTCCCGAATGTTACTCCAAAGTTTTGCCTGCTACATACTGTGATTTGGGCAATGAAAGCAGCCATGTTGTTGGTGAAGTAATGGTACTACTCCTAGTTTTGAGACATGAATGAAGAAATTGTTTTGGTTATAGGATGTAAAATGATGGCACTCTGTTTATTTCACAAACCTGGAGCATTGCAACCGCAAGAATTGTAACACTGGAATCTTGTCATGCAGTGAAGTTTAACTGAAGCACATGATTCCTCCCAGATTAGCTTGAAATTAGTCTGGGACTGTCTGCTGTTGCCTGCAACACTGGCACAATGTAAACGCTGCAAGTGATATGGTGTGTTGACAAACTGGGGCTCTGCGTGGTTATTCATAGGGCCAGACACTGCCTGTGGCATGCCTGGTGGACCTCTCTGGGAGGGGGAGTATAGCCACCTGGAGTATTGGCAGTCTATATATAACTGGACACAGCCACATGAACAGTCTCTTTAAGTTCATCAGTTTAAGATGATCTCTGTTTCAGTGTTCAAATCCACTGTTCCACAAAGAAACCTTAATGGTGGTTTTGCTGCATAATGCTTTTGGGAGCCCTTAGTAAATAAGTACTGCCACTTTGGAGCATGTCTTTCTACTCCAGGGAGTGTCATGGGGTCCCAGTCAGGAAATGGTTTTTGTTTGTTGAAGGCACAAGGTCACTGATGGGAATGGTTATAGTGCTGAAGCAGTTTGTTATCAACCCCTGTGCTAACTAATGAGATTAATGGTTTTATGTGTAAAGAACCTCAGAATTTTGTTGCTAGTTGTGCATGGATATGCAAACATTTGTGTGCAATGCACAGTTTGGGATGAACTCTGTAACATATCCACTGGCACAGAGTTGTTACCCTAGCTTTTGGTTACTGTTTATGGTTTTGACAGTGTGTCTTGACCACTGAGTGGCCATAGCCATCTGCAATCCCCGGTTGTAAAGGAGTAGTGAGACTATGTATAATTCATAATGGAGGCCAGTGTTAGAGCACCACATTCTGTTGTCTGTGTACCACTTGGATCTCAATAAAGATCAGAAGCCACGTTAATTATATCCATGTCCAAATCGTTACATAAAACATGGGTTTCTGTAATGATTTCAAGTAGATTTGTTTTTTCCCCCAAAATTGTGTATTCACATACTGTGCCTTTGTATTTCTCATTGTTTCCGTTTTTCTTAAAATTTATGGAATGTTCTACCTTGCATACCCAGAGGTCTTGTCTGTTAGTGAAAAAGTTTATAAAAAACTATCATTAGGTGAAATTTGATATTCTGCCTACAAGTAAGTTTCATTGTGTTAGGAAATTAAATCTGTCACTGGTAGTGAAGCCATCGGTTTGGGAAATGTCTGTACATGTGGCCTGTCATAAAAAAACAGTAATTTGTAACTGTTAAAACAATTCAAGTAGGAGTAAAAAGAAAGGTAATTTACGTTGATGTTAATCGCAATATGTGGCCTTGCCATAAGACTTTGAGTTATTGTACTGTGTGCGTATGCCAGTGTCATGTGGCTCGTTCTTGTGCATCAAGTTTTTTTTGTTAGCGCGCCAACAATAGTATCTAAAATTGCCTGTAGGTGGCGAGATCATCGACTAAGCCAAATCTTAGTTCGAGAATGTGACAAAAGATGGCGCAGGCATGCAATAATAATAATAATGGCGGATGAGAATTTAGTAGACCTGTACCCTTGGAATTTTGGCATGCGAACATAGTAGTACAATGATGTGACTATAGATGGCAGAGAGTTGAGCATTCTTTTTTTGCATACCTCCGCCATCTATTGGTAAATTTGGATATTATGAGCGTGCTAACAGAAAATCTTGCTGGATTATGCTGCTACTACTACTAATGTGAATAAAATGATAGTTTATATCTTTTTCTCTCGTACATAAATTTTCTTACGCTCTATCTCTGCTGCCACCTATCCCCCTAATCTCGTAACACTTTGTAATTATTTTGATAGGTTTTGCTCTTAGCTGGATCCGGGAGGACTCGAACTGCCGATGTCTGGTTTGCTAGTCCAGCGTCTTATCCACTAGACCACGAAGTTCCGATACAATAAATAATTTCAGAACTTCCTGATATATTGTGGTTCTTCCGAATTTTAGGAAAATATCTATTTTAAATCTTTTATAGCAGGCAACTGGTGGTCTCGAACTACCGAAGTCTGGTTTACTGATCCACTGTCTTAACCACTACACCGTTAGTACCAGCAATTGTATAACTATTCCGAAACCGTCTGATAAAGTTGACGTCGCCCATATTTGCCCTTTACTCAGTTCAGCTTTTGATGACATTGGAAGGCGTATACTTACTCGAGCACCAATGCAGAGTATGGCGGGTAATTCGAAATGTTTCATCTAGTGACTTTTGCAGTGCAGTGTGTGGCGATCCTGTATTTACAACTGTGACGTCATCCCCACCGAATTTTCAAATGTCGTCACTTCACAAAATTCTACATCACTACATAAATACAGAGCTACTGGAAGTCATTAGATCAAACATACATTTCAAATTACTCTACTACCAGCACTGGTGCTTGTGATGGAACAACATATTTCCATCTGTACAGGTGTTTCTGGGGATTGGATATAACGGGAAGAACGTGATTTAGGATAAGTTCTATTGTTGTGAGTGCAGGACATAGCACTGGTAAACAATACAAAACACAAATCACAATACAAGAAGCTTCATTTTAAACATTCATCCTTATGGTTGTTTTAACAAAAGGGGTTTTCTGAGATGTGCCCCCATGTAGTCTGGTAGGTGGAGAAACCTGAAGATGGAGGCAGCAGCTTCTTCCAGGTTCCTGGTAACATCGCAGTTTGGTATATGACGTCACATGCCAGAAGACTGTAATCTCCATTCACTGCTTTGATAACCTCAAATCTTAGATTTCATCCTGCAAAAATAATTGGTAGGGCCCTGAATGTTCTGATCTGCCTCGATTTTTTTTATTTTGTAAATATTTAAAGTGTAATTTTCATTTCATTCTCTCACATTTATTCAGATGTGACAGTGGACAAAGTTTTTTCTGGCAAAAAAATCTGACATTCACTGAAATTGGTAGTCCTAATCATCCAGTATAGTTTTGGAAGCATTAACATAAATATTACTTTCTTTGAATATTTAACAGAAAAGATTAAGACGCAGGTTTCCAATGTCTGGAACTGTCTAGTTTGGTACATACAGTCAGCCATTTTGAATGCAGAGGGAGGCAGCAGGTTCCTCCAAAGCATTACAGCATCTGTGCACATCCCCGCTGACAGTTTCTGCATTTATACCTTCAGTAAAGTGCACTTCATAACAAGCGCAGGTATAAGGCATTGTGAACATCAAGACTGCAGCCTTGTTGGGTATGAGGCTGTGCTATTCTGATACTGACATCCTTACTGCAATACCTTCAATAGTACCTGCGTTCAAAGTACACTCAACTCTCGATTATCCAGGGGCGGATAAACTGGTTTGCGGCTTAACCGGGGCTATTTTGAGGCTTATAAGTTGTTTACTATTCATTCACTTTTGTTTCACATGGTGAGTTGTAACACTATTTTCGCACTAGTGTGAACCGAGCTCTGCATTTTTGGTCCCGTTATGGTAACACAATGTTCTAGGGTAGGGGTGAAATAATACAAGGATTTGTGTAAAGTTTCAAGGACAGATACACCACCACAGTTAGTCTCTTTGTATCGATCTTCAAGTGCGTTAGCAAAATGTCAGGGTGTAAAAGGAAGCATGTTGTGTTAAGTATTCAACAGAAACTTGAAATTATCAATCAGCTGGGAAAAAGAGGTGTAGTTAAACAATTAGCAATGCGATACGGTATTGGAGAACAAACTGTTCGTGATTTGAAAAAACAAAAGAATCAATTTCCTTTGCTTCGTCTTCTAATTCAAGCAGAATGAAGAAGAGAAAAACCATGAAAAAAATCAACATATGATCTCAACAAAGCAATGCTGATCTAGGTTAATCAACTAAGGGCACAGGGAACAACAATAACAGGAGCAGTTTGTGCTAAACAAACAAAATTTTTTTCCAAAACACTTGAACTACAAGGAAGTTTTGACGCTTCTTCTGGTTGGCTAACACGTTTCAAGCAGCGTCATGGAATATGAGAAATTAGTATTCAAGGTGAGAAATTGTCAGGGGACTTGTCATCATCAGTTCAATTTTGCACCAATTTTGATAGTTTCGTGAAAAGTGAAAATCTGCTGCCAGAACAAATCTATAATGCTGATGAAATGGGTCTTTATTGGAAACGCTTGCCAACCAGAACTTTAGCATTTCAAAATGAAAGACAGGCTCCAGGTCACAAATCCAGTAA
>NW_019722431.1:1269348-1277520 GCF_002891405.2 Cryptotermes secundus | reverse complement strand
AATGCCGGAAAAAAGCAAACGACAATATTAAATTTTTTAAGTTTAAAGTGTGAATATTCAGTGTAATGTAAAAAAAAGTATTAAATAGGCCATGAGATGACATAAAAATGAGGTCGAAAAAATTTAAATACAGGTAGGCCTATAGTATTATGAAGGTACAGTATTACAGTACTTTTAATAAAATTTGTCTTAACCAGGTTTTTGATTAATCATGATTTCCATCCCCACCATTATCCCGGATAATTGAGAGTTGAGTGTATCAATAAATAATTGTTATAGTATTTGACCCGTGTGTTTTCACATAGCATTGAAATATTTTTCTCAATTATGAACTTTTGTACATTTGAGAAAAATGCACACTTTCCTTTTTACAATTTATTAAATGAAGCTATAAAACAGATGTACCTTCAATGCCAAATTTATATAACAGGATATATGAGAATATGAAAGCGCATGGAATCCTAAGTGGCCATATCCACTGTTTCACAAGTCACCACTGTCAATGTGGCCATTTGCTACAAGAATCTAAATTATGCTTGATAAAATAGAGGACTTGGTAGCACCCTTCAAAGAGTTCCAGAGACATATCATTATACTCTACTTACCCAGCTTCATGTTTTGGGCTTTTCAGTTTCGAAAGCCAAGGCTTTAATGACAACAGCTGTATTTTCTGAGCACATCTCTCACTACTGGGAGATCAGCAAAAATAAATATTGTTTTTCCTCTCCTCTCTATTGTTGCAGTCAGTATCCAAGAAGAAAACATACAGGATAAAAATCTGTAAAACTTTTCAAGAATTTTTAAATTTTCCGGGCATTAGTCACAGTCTGGATGGTACAGAGGTTAGAACACTTTCTTCCAGGTAGAAGTACATATAAAAGAATAACAAACAGATACCTATTAAACATTTAGCTCATTTCAAACACAGAAATGTGAGGGAGCAATTATAATCCTAAAGTACTGTTCTGCAAATCAAGAGCCAGACTAAAAAAATCAGACATATGTATTCTCTCTGAAAAGAACCTCCAAGTATTATTTTTTATGGTTTGAAATTTTGGAGTTAACAGTATGGCAACAAATTTATTGGCTGTCTCACATTTAATGTAAAATTTAAACTCAACTGAGTACCAGTGCAAGGATTACACATCTCAAGCAGAAACAATAAAGTGAGGGAAAAACTAAACGTTCTTGTCCACATTTGAGCACGTGTAGAAAGAACAGCTTAACACTGCCTCACAGCTCATACAATGGAGATGGCACACAAATACTGATTCCAAAACACAGGGAAGAATTATCCTTGAATACAAGGAACCACAAGAACTGACAACAGCAACAAAAGGATGCTTTAGGAAGGGTTGCGCCATAGCTCAAGCGGTTAGTCGCTGGCTTCCAACTGCAGTGGCCCGGGTTCAATCCCAGGTCTGGTCAAGCAGGNAATAATAATAATAATAATAATAATAATGCTTTAGGCAAAGTAAAATGGATACCAGTAACATAATTTGTGTTCACCTGATCATCATACTAATGTTACTGCCTCTGCTCTAAGATTCCACACCAATGAAATGAAATGCACTTAACCTACTGTTTCACTTAATGGCCTAACATAAAACTGCCCAAGATAAGAACTACTCTTGTACTCAGAACTTTGGGTGTGCAAGAATATTCTTCACGCTAAAACCCATTCTGACATGGCACACTCTTGCATGTATAATATACATACTCTGCAACTTACATGACTCACAGAGCATAAACCACTAGTCACTTCACCCCTTATATATGTAGGCCCTTGCCTATTCTGTCACAGGGCTTCATACCAGTCCACTGTCAGCAGCATTCTGCCATGAAATTGTTAAGGTCACATGCTGAGTGTTATATCTTTACTTATTACATTCTTTGACATATATTCTAGCAGTCTGCATATGGGAACAACAGATCCCAAGTGTTTTACGTTTTCCTCACCAGTCTGTGCACATATTTTTCTGCATCACTTGCCTCTTGCAACTGGTGGGAGTGAAGGAAGCCACAAGACTGGAAACAGCAAGCATATAGCAATTCAGTGGGTGTTCAACATTTTGTCATTATGCAAACTGCGTCCCCATCAGATGTGACCTTTATTATCTGGCCACTAATTACAACAATGAAGAACTTATCCACTATAGACACTGTAACCATTGTCGTCTCAAATGTCTACCTTATAAGTACACCTTCAAAAATCGTTCATTCCATGATAACTGGCCACACTAAAGTCCAACTTTCATGTTACAATGAAATTTGATAAGCTTGTACACCCTGTAGGAATGAATGAAAATGTCAAATTTTTGCCCCCTATGCCTTTGAATTGCTTCATAGCCAGAACTCACATTTTGAAAGGAACACATTTTTTGGCATGACACAGCTTGTAAAGTTCCTATAACTGACGTCAGGAAATGTAATTTTGATATAACAAGATTTAAAATTTAATATTTCCACCAAATACTGTGGGGCACGCGGTAGCAGGTTTTATTCCCAATGAGGTCACTGAATTTCTTTCAAATTTAACTAATCCTTTCAGCCGCACTATGGCTGTAGGGTTGACCCAGTCTCTGACACAAATGAGTACCAGGAACTTTGGGGGGGGGGCAGCTGGTACGTGGGGCTGACCTTACCACAATCTGTGAGCCGACTGTGTAGAAAATGTGGGAGCCTCACTGTCCCACAACCCCATGGGCCTTCACAGCCTGTTACACAGATAGCTTTAACTCTGTTTACCCAATGCTGTGCCATATATTCACTTTTTATAACTTCCTGAAGGGCTACAAAAATAAAAATCTGACATGTAGGGGGAAACCCAAAAGATTCTGAAACGCCTATTTCCAATATATATATATATGGCCCCAAACTAGTTCCCCCCTTCCCTAAATGCATATTCCTCTCTTCCAACACACAAAGTTTATTTCTTCGAGACTACTGACATATCCAGTGTTTCTGTTTTCAACATGGTGTTCAGCTGGGCTGAACTACCAAAGGGATATTCTACCATTAGACTTCCTACACCAATGGAAACTAGACCGTCCTGTGCTCAATTCTACCAGATCAATAGATTACTGATGGCGCTGAAACAAGCCCCCCTCCCAATCTGAAAAAGACATCACAGTCAACTGATCACCTCATTAGAGCTCAGCAGCAATACTCTCCATGTTGCTACCCCGAAGTGTTCTCACAGGCAATGATGGAGATCCTTCACTTGACGTCACGCAGTTTCAACACCATCTCCACTGCTTCTAAGTGAACGAGCCNCTGTATTTATAATGCATGACAACATGTAGCTTGAGACAGAAATGAAGTTTCCATGGAAAAGGGGCAGGTTAAGTTTCACTCTGAGACCAAGGGGGACATCATATGAAAAGCATTCAGAAATGGCAACTTATATCAATTCATCAGCAAGGCTTTAATAATTCCAACATTTTTCTGCATGACTGCTCACTTAAAACAGAAATCATTGCATACTCAGTCCCATGCAAACTTGAAGACTCCCTTCATAAACTAATCAAGTGCTGTGTCCAGTGGTTTACCACACTTTAAAATGCACCACCTACAGGTTTGCTGCCTGCCTGACTTAGATTCCTCCTTCAGTCTCCAACTGCAGATTCTAGTGGGAGAATGTCTTCAGTTTAGTCAACCCTTTGCCACAATTTTCATTCAATGCACCCTGACACAATTAGGGCAGGTAATTTAACCCTGTGAAGCCTGAAGTCCATCTAAATGATATTTAAGATTTCAGTTCTTACCTCAAAGAAAACACACCATGTCTGCATTACAGAGACCAACTGCCTAATGCCAATTAAGGGAATAATATGAAACACATAAATACACTGTCGGAGCAACATGAACGCCTTCTAAATGAGTACAGCAACCTCCTATTCAATGGATACCAGGGGCTCCTTCCCTGGAAGTAAAGTGGCCGGGGCATGAACCTGACCACTCAACTTCAACTAGCGTCTAGGTCAAGAATACATGAACCTATACATCCACTCCCCCCTATGCCCTCGTGCCACAGTGCTTAACAAGTTAAGGATACAAAGACTTTACCTTACGCAATGAAATCTAACTACATCGGAGCCCTATCTGATGCTGTCTAAACTAATCTTAAACATAAAAATACATTAACTTCAAGTCAAAACTTTAAAAAGGAAATCACTGACTCAAACACCAAGTATCTACATCAAAATCATATCATTTTACCTCAGACATTTTAGTGGTTTGTGGGGAATGAAAACAGCATGTTGAAGACCAGACACACGCTTGAAATGTAGCCAAATAACGTTAAGTTTGCAAGGTTAGCCCGACTTGGGTACATCAGTTACCCTGTAATGGCACAATGTGCAAGAAAAAATTAAGTCTACCTTATATAGTTAAATACATGTCACACAATACATAATCTTGAGTTTTGGTAAAGTTAGTAGACTCCATTCTGTGTCACACCATAAATGATTTTCCAAACCACACTCACCTGCCCTTATTCTACACACTATGACACACTTCCTACACACCATTGTGCATATTCTTCACTAAATTATACACATCACTGCAAGAATGTTATCACTGACATCTTTTGTGTCACATATACACACCATCTTCTTATGACAATATATCCTTGATGAAAACAATGTGTTCACTGGCACCGGATTTGCCGATTCACTTATGGGGAAGATGACTATCACTTGACACTATTGTGACCACAACAACATGCAATATTCTCACCACTCTCTATGTCACATGCAACTAAGATATTAATTCAACAATATCGTCTTCAATGAGAACTAGAACTTCACTTTGAACCCTCTTATTACAACTACTTACAGTGATGCAAAAAAAAAAACACGTATATCATTCTGACTAATAACCTACTCGCACATGTAATATTCAAAGGCTACACACCAAAATACACCCAGTTGCATGTCATACCAAATATGCACTCATAAAATCGAATTCACTTTCTTTCCATATAACCACTACAACACATTTTGTACAAATCACTGTACATATTTCACACGACATGATGAAATAATACTATATATATAAAACCACACACAACACATCTTCACTCCAAGAAAAGAAACATACCCTTCTCTGAACAAACCTGTTCTTCGACCCCTTCAACACCTGATATTTAAGTCACAGTGACAGGGCAGCCAACCTCTTAACATCTTAACATCACTGAAACAGAAACATTCGATTATCAGATCGATTACAGGACGGTAATTTCTCACATTATTCTTTTACATATTTTCGTGTATAATATCCCACTTTCTATCCACGAAGGGCAATTTGGGAGAAACAAATGCCAATCAATCACTGAATTGGTCATGTATCCATCCACGTCAAGGTGGGAACTAATTCACTAATACTCACGAATTTTCGTGGTAACGTTATGCCATTGGAGGGCAGCATAATGCCATATGTGATATTCGGTAACCATTTGTATCACTGTGGGGATGCGTAAACTTGTGACGTGGGAGCGGCATTTTCGTTACAATCCAAGCTCTCACGTAGCAATAAAGCCTCGGAATATAAACGCATAGATTGAGATTATGGGTTCATCGACAGTCAACACGCTCAATTTTATACATACTTGTAACGTCATGTTTCGATTTATATTCCATGTTATGGCAGTCCTACATTACGTTCCTTTAAGCAGCAGCTTGGTAATAGACGCCACTGTTAGGTTTGCGCACTGGACTGCTGCGCATCTACATGTATGTATATACGTATGTAAGGGATGGGCCATAAAATGCGGCCCTTGTACTGCGACCTTAAATGATCTATTGTACTTCTTCCCCTTTGGATTAACCATTTACTAATCCTACACTTCGAATGAAATGTAGTACTTTATTTATGGGGGTGTCATAAAAGTCACTTGGTTCCATGAAGAACTGACCCAGGTGATGAAATCTTAAATAAGCTATGGCCTCACAGTCACATAGGATATGTGTGGCTGATTCTTCATCTTGTAGGCATCTTTCACAGGTTGGGTCATCTATCAGTCCCAGTTTGGAAAGGTGTCCTTTTAGGTGGCAGTGTCCAGTGAGTAATCCTACCACCCATCTAAATTGATCTCTGTTTAATTTCAACATGTCTCTCATTCTTCTGGCAGAGGGTCCTGATATAAATCCCTCTGTCTGTTTGAGTCCAATTGTGGATTTCCAGTGTTTTTTTGTGACTTCCATCTGTCCAGTCCCTGATCGCTTTCTTGGCAACTCCAACTGAGATGCCGCAAGCTGGTTCAGATCCTATGAATGGTTGTTCAGATCCTGTTCTTGCCAGCTGATCTGCAGTATCTTCCAGCCTGTAGTTGTCAACAGCTTTGATGATCCACTGACCAGACTCTTGGTCAGTGCATATATAAACAAGTGCACCTCCCTCCAGTCTGTAGGACTTCAGGTGTGGTAGTTCTCCTATTGGAGTCCTACGTAACACCTCTCCCAGTACTTCCAGAATGGAGTTCTGGTCATCTTCTGTTAGCTTAGCTTCAGGATATGTTTCCCTGAAGATAGCTACCTTTATACTGGTCAGAGCCTCCTTGCCTTATAAGTCCCTGGTCCCTTAGGGTCCCTGGGGCTTTTTGGAGCTCTGGCCGATTCTGTGGGGGTACTGCCCTCCAACATTGGCCTCTTAAGGGTTTCTGTAGAGGTTTCTCCCTGCTTGGGTGTGCCTGCATTTCCTGGTTGCTGGATGCCCCCAGTTCCTGCTTCGCTTGTCCTAGCTCTCGCGTCTTCTTCGTTTCCGTCTAGTGCATCCAGACAATGCCTTCTTCACTAGATGGAGTCCACCTACTCCAGAGACTAGGTGTCCCAGACCTTCTCCTGCTGTAGGTGAGCTAGAAGNATAAGTCCCTGGTCCCTTAGGGTCCCTGGGGCTTTTTGGAGCTCTGGCCAATTCTGTGGGGGTACTGCCCTCCAACATTGGCCTCTTAAGGGTTTCTGTAGAGGTTTCTCCCTGCTTGGGTGTGCCTGCATTTCCTGGTTGCTGGATGCCCCCAGTTCCTGCTTCGCTTGTCCTAGCTCTCGCCTTTTCTTAGTTTCTGTCTAGCGCATCCGGACAGTGCCTTCTTCACTAGATGAAATCCACCTACTCCAGGGACTAGGTGTCCCAGACCTTCTCCTGCTGTAGGTATGCTAGAAGTACTAGCTCCCTGCAGTGGTATGTCAGTACTACTGACTCCCAAGACATTTGTTTCTGGTTTTACCTCAGGCAGGTTTCTCACCACTGGTTTGTCCCTGACTTTGGCTGAAATTTCAACAGCAGGTTCACTGGTTGCAACCGGACCCCTTAACGGTGCACCAGAGCTTCCTGCCCCTTGCTGAAGTATTTCTCATAGGGATCTCCTTGGAGAGGAGTCCCTCTTCTGTTTAAGGTCCTTATGACCGGTTTTTATTTTGGTTCCAATATACATTTTGGTCCCACGAGTCATGGGGAATTAGGTCACCACCCGCAGCACCCCATACAGGTGGAAGGCATAAATACAACGGGGTGCTGCCTGGTGCCCTGAGGGGATCATTCACGACACTGGCTAGTAACCACCCCAGTGTCACACAGCTCTCAGCACGATGCCTCACACCTTGGCATAGGTGGTTTAGTTGATTAAACCCTCACAAGCCTGCAGGACCTACAGTGCCCGTTCGAGGTGAGGGGGGGTATCCCAGATGATCATGAGGTTGCGACAAAGGAAACCTGCATGAAACAGTCGCCCCTCAGGGTGGCATATAAGCTCCCCACATTCCCACCCCTCCACATGGGTTGGTGAAAACGTTTTAGAGTGCTGAGCCCCAAGGCTTGCGGCACCTTATCAGTACTCTAAGGAGACAGCCCAAGTAGCCAAAACTACCCCCATACGAGTGCTCACCCACATTCATCCCGGGTAGACCATAGTAACACCCAAGAGTCATTATGCCGCCACGTGAGAGACTCCGGTCGTAGAAACGCCATTGTCCTTTATGGGAACTTAGCCGCCAGCCCCAGCTAGTCATACTGTTCAGACCCTGAGACTGTCACTGCCCAGTAGGACCATGAGGTGCCCCGATGCATCCCCACCAAAGTTAGTTATTTATTTATTTAGAGAGGGTGGGTTTCCCCATGCACCGCGACCAGTTTGATCTACTGTGCTTCCCTCTATGATATTCTACCAGTCTCTAT
>NW_019722431.1:1213055-1269245 GCF_002891405.2 Cryptotermes secundus | reverse complement strand
AGCCATAGTTCAGCCAACCTCATAGAGGATGGTGTCATTACTACCTGTAACATGTGACCTTAAAGTCACAGTTACTCCCGCCCATCCACCTGTAACTCAGGGGTACGTACCTTGGGTACAATTCGCTAATGTTTGGTAAGGTTAAGCTTGATGCCATTAACACTTATGGGGTAGTGATGTAATTCCACCATTCTTAATTAAGCACTATGCCCTGAAAACATATTTGGGAGTGGAGGTATAGCTCCACCATTCTTGACAGCAGCACTAAATGGAAATAACCAATCAGCTTCATGCCCCTACTGTTGTAATCCCAGGACCCAGTAGATAGGAGTCTGAGTGGACACCAACACTGGCCTGAACGTTGTGTAAAGAGAAAAATCTGTTCTCTGACCTGGAATCGAACCAAAATTCCTCGGTCTTCCAGCCTGTATTCCACTGCTATGCCAAGTGAGCTAATCTGACTCCTTTCCCAAAATTGAAGTGCAATACTTAAAACAAGCCCTTAAAAGCAAATAGAATAGCCTGGTTTACACAGTGCCTGAGATTTGAGATTCTTGCAGTGGTGAATATGAAGTTTTCAGGCTTCTACTATGTGCCTTTCTAGGTGTTCTATTTAAACCTATCATCAAATCCTTTGCATACCTTGCACTTAACATACATTTTGGGAAAACATACATTCAGTGCATGTGTAACACCTCTGGTGTATAATTTTTGGCCAATCCTTGTGTAAATCACTATCCTTCCAGAAGATGGAAGCTAAACACGTATTTTCACCCAATAGGCTTATCAATATCAAGCATTAAATTGTTTGATTCAGTATTTAATTATCACCTACTGAAATGAAATTACATTCTCTGTACAACAGTATGTTTGTAAAAGATGAAAATGTTATGACCAGATGTAATTTGTTGGCTTGTTTGCTCTTTCTACTGTTCTGTGAAAAAGGCTCATTGCTTATGACCCATCCCCCATTGGCAGCCATACACCATGGCGAGCCAGTCTTCTGCAAGAAACAGAACACAGCATGTCTTTCAACATTTTTAACCAGTTCACCTTCTATTTCATAATATTCAGTAATCTCTCAGTAATCACAAATGCCTTCACAAAACTCGCTTCACTTCTTACCTTTTACTTAGATTCCCAACTACAAAATTTGGAATAAAATATGAAACGTTTCACCATGCTAAAGATGAAAATGCTTTCAGTTCTGTACTGTTGATATGGACATCACTGTCATCATAGAATTATTTTTATGTTTCCTCAGTCAGAGCAGTATCTTTTTAGCAATATAAATTAGTTCCGAAGCTACATTATTGTATTGTGATCAAAATCTGTATACACTTAATTATAACCAAATTGGGGCAGTAATTATGTAAGCATACAGAAGACAGCCACTAATCACAATCTGTTCAAAACAACATATATCATTATTCTAAATCATACTAAACCTATGAGGTGTAACAGAATAGCATCACTTGAAGAAGACAGTGCACTCAATGTCAGTTCAGCACAATACTCTTTTCTGCATACATGTACATGCAATTTTAAATTACCATTACAGTGTAACTGCAAGAAGTCAAGGTCCCCAGAAGAATCACTAAATTCTGTTCTGTAAATAATGAAACTTAAACAGTTCTGGTCAGTACTTAATAAAGAATAACATCTTCTGCCTGCCATTTAACATGAATTAAGGAAAGCAGTCTGAAGTTCTGCATGTTTTCCTCAGTCCCTCCAGGAAAATGCCAATACAGTGCTTCAAATAAGCCTCAAAGTGAATGTACGGGCCGGCTTAATGCACGACAAGTTGATTGGACCATCACTCTTTTCGGAAAAGACTGTGACCGTACATTCATATTTGGACATGCTGGAGCTGTATGTACTGCCCCAATTACCACCTCAAACTATGGGGCACCACCAAATTTCTGCAACCATACTAGAAATCACCTGGACAGAGAGATGGCTGGGAGATGAATCAGCAGAGGTGAACCAATCACTTGGCCTCCTAGGTCACCAGATTTAACCCCACTTGATTTTTTCTTGTGGGGTTATGTGAAGAACATTGTCTACCAGGTTAAGATCAACGACCTTCAACACCTGAAAGCCTGCATAAGGGACTCTGTGGCTATGATAACACGAAACATGCTTCAAGCAACATGGAATGATGTCGAATATCATCTGGATATTTGTCATGTCACCAAGAGAGTCCACACTGAAATTTACTGAGAAAGTTTTATATTCAGAAAAGACTTTGAGTTTCCCTTTGTAATGGTGTAACCCATAAATATGTACAATATATGCTTTCTAAGATATAATTATTTTATTTTGGATACCTTTCATCCAGACACCTGTATGTGGTGTCTTCATGTAAATAAAGCTGACAGTGTGCAGCTTAAATTTTGTTGTTGATAATTTTTTAATTAAAATTATAAAAAGTTACATTTCTTTAAATTATATTTCCTTTACAGACTTCTTTCTGATTTGATTTCTGTACAAGTTGCATTTTTACGGCTGTTCCTTCATGTCACGGTCCAAGAACCAATTTTAATCCTCATACAATCCAACCTGGCTATATGGGCATATCACATTTACCTTTCTTGTAAACCCAGGAGTTGAAATAAAGAGTACAGTCTTCTGCGTTGCAATGCCATTTAGTCTGGAG
The DNA here is from genome assembly GCF_002891405.2 of Cryptotermes secundus. Taxonomy (NCBI): domain Eukaryota; kingdom Metazoa; phylum Arthropoda; class Insecta; order Blattodea; family Kalotermitidae; genus Cryptotermes; species Cryptotermes secundus. The sequence goes on along the minus strand of NW_019722431.1, from coordinate 1,266,586 downwards.
ACCCCCACCATTTCTGAGTAACATATCACCTCCCTCCTGAGGGTCAAAAAGTAAGCCAAGATGCCAGAGGGAGCAGGCAACAAGCTGAACACATGTAAGACTGCTGCCTTTTTATTGGATCACAGATGCAATCAATAAAACTATTCTCAACTGTGCCCTGAACCTTATAAAAATCTACAACAGAGTCCATCTCTTAATCCATACATCACTCACTGTCACTACCTGAATAAGAACCCAGTAATGACAGTCCACTGGGAGTTGGTTTTGGTTCATCAGCACTGGAGACATTTTGGGCAGGTGCCAATGTGGGTTTTATTGCTTGATCACTTGATGACTTCAGGCGAACTAACCCCGTAAGTCCTCCTTTCTTGCTTACTATTCCTACACTCCTGCTTTGTGACACATCTAACGATTTTGACAATGTACATTCCTGAAAAGACATATCTTCACTCTATCAAATGGTAAATAACACATTTAGTAACCAATTTATGAAAACATCACTGATAATTTAATGGGTATAAATTTGACTCAGCTGAAACTGATAAGTCATTAAACAATTCAAATGATAACTCAAAAATTAAACTTACAGTGATACTATGCACAGTAATCTGACATGTCTGCATGCCCCTTCTTTGTAATGAGCTTGAGATATTGTAATTACAGTAACTGAAAAATCACGGAACCGTCCTTCAAAGGAAAACAAAATGAACAGTGCTCGGTTCCACTCCATGTTCTTTTCAAATTTTCTCCAAGCATACGTGACTTTAGGTCCTGGAGCATCTAGGTTGGATTCTTCTCCCATTTAAATGTACAAAATTTCATGAAAAGAATTTTTCTTTTCAGGTTTCTATATGGTTTTGAAGATTGTATCAATACATATTTCAACTACAGCATACAGAGAAGATAAATGTTATCTGTGGGTAATTAACTCTATTTGGAATAAGGAAGAATTACCTGATCAGTGGAAGGAATCTATTATTGAACCAATTCACAAGAAGGGTGATAAAACTGACTGTATTACACATATCATGGGATATCACTTCTATCAACTTCATATAAAATTTTATCCGATATTCTTTTCTCAAGTTTAAGCCCATATATACCGTGTGTCCAAAAAGTATCCGACTTTATTTTTTTCCGCTGTAAGTAATGGCCAAAGGGTTGGGAAACTGAGCGCAGTGGTAGAAGGGACTTTCATTCGCATGTGTGATTTTTTGCTGACTTGCAACACTGCTGGATGTGTCTGTGGCTGCCAGATAGCGAAGTGGTGTAACACGTGTTCGTCGCATTCTCGTTTCGCTCAAGATGACAGAACGCTTGGAGCAGTGATACTGCATTAAATTTTGTCAGAAACTTGGGGATACCCAAGCGGAAACAATTCGCAAAATTCAGCAGTCTTTCAGCAATGATGCAATGGGGGTCACTCAAATTAAAGAGTGATTCAACCACTTTAAACATGGCTGTATGTCGGCGGACAGTGAGCAGTGTTCCGGGAGATGGTCAACGAGCGTCATTGAAAAAGTGCGGACAGTGATCATGGAGGACCATCGTTTGGCCATTCATCTAAGTTGCTGATGAGGTTGGGATCAGCAGAGGTTCCGCAAACACAATTTTAACTGAGGATTTGGAAATGGGAAGAGCGGCGGCAAAATTTGTGCCCAAGCAGCTTTCACTGGAGCAGCAACAACTCTGCCTTGAGGTCGCACAGGACATGCTGGAGTGCGCCAACAGGGATCCTGAGTTCCTGAAGACTGTGATCACTGGTGACGAGTCATGGGTGTATGGATATGACCTGGAAACCAAGGTCCAAGCGTCACAATAAAAGCATCCAACATCCCCGAGGCCCAAAAGAGCACGACAGGTTCAGAGCAATGTGAAGGTGATACTGACTGTTTTTTCGATTTCCGGGGTGTTGTGCATCATGAGTACACACCACTAGGCCAGACTGTCAATAAGGAGTACTACCAAGAAGTCCTCCGCCATCTTCATGATGCAGTTCGGCGCAAGAGACCGAAGCTGTGGGACGCACGCAACTGGCAGCTGCATCATGACAACACCCCAGCTCATTCGTCGCACCTGATCCAGGGTTTCCTGGCCAAGCACGCCATTCCGCAGGTTCACCAGGCTCCCTACTCTCCTGACATGGCTCCTTGTGATTTCTGGCTGTTCCCAAGATTGAAGACACCACTAAAAGGCTGCCGTTTTGACAGCCGCGAGGACATCATACAGAACGCGACAGTGCAGCTGCATGCCATTCCAAAAGAAGCCTTCCAGAATTGCTTCCAGCGATGGAAGGACCGCTGGGCTAAGTGTGTGGAGTCACAAGGGGCCTACTTTGAAGGCAATTAGGTATTGTAACCACCCAGATACAGAACTTTTTTTCCCTGGCCCAAGGTCGGATACTTTTTGGGCAGAGTAGTAGATGAAACTACTGGGGATCATCAGTGTGGGTTTTGAAGTAACAGATCAACTACTGATCAGAACTTTTGCATTCGTCAGATACTGGAGAAAAAATGGGAGTACAATGAGACATTACATCAGCTATTCACAGACTTCAAGGAAGCCTATGATCAGTTTGGAAGGAAATATTGTACAGTATTCTCACAGAGTTTGGGGGTACCCATGAAACTAGTTACACTGATTAAAATGCATTTAAAGGAAACATATAGTAAAGTCCATATGGGTAAATATTTGTCTGATAATTTTCCTATCCAGAATAGTCATAAACAAGGAGATGCTTTATTACCATTGCTTTTCCACTTTGCCTTAGAATATGCCATTAGGAAGGTTCAGGAAAACCAGGTGGGACTGAAATTAAATGGGACCCATCAGCTGGTCTACATTGACGATGTGAATCTACTGGATCATAACAAAGATACCATAAAGAGAAACACTCTAACTTTAACTGATGCAAGTAAGCAGGTTGGTCTAGAAGTAAATGCAGAGAAAACTAAGTATATGTTGCTGTCTCATCACCAAAATGCAGGGCAAAATCATGACATAATGATAGGAAACACATGTTTTGAAAATGTAGCACAGGTCAACTATTTAGGAATGACAGTAACAAATCAAAATTTGATTAAGGAGGAAATTAAGAGGAGATAGAATTCAAGTAATTCAGTCCAGAACCGCTTGAATTCTCGTCGTCCTAAAATGTAACAATTAAAACACACAAAAGTAAAATTTTGCCTGCAGTTCTGTATGGGTGTGAAACGTGGTGTCTGACATTAAGGAAAAAACATAGGCTGCCAGTGATTACGAATTGGGTGCTGAGGAGAAAATGTGGACCAAAGGGTGATGAAGTAACAGAAGATTGGAGAAAAATGCATAATGAAGAGCTTCATAACTTGTACTCTTTGCCAAGTGCAGCATAATTAAAATTAACAAGTCGATGAGGATGAGATGGACAGGGCATGTAGCACAAGTGGGAGTGAAATATAGGATAAAGGTAAGAGGTAAAGCTATAGCTGTACCAGGCCGTGGAGGCCCATAGGGTTGTGAGACGTCAAGGCTCCCACTTTTTTTAGACAATCTGCTAAAAGATGGTGGTAAGGTTGTCAGCTTTACGTGCCAGCCACCATTTACTCCCAGGAAGATTCCTGGTACTCACTTCTGTTAGAGACTGAGTAGACCTCAGGCCTATAGTGCGACTGGAAGGATTATATCAACAGAAAAATGCAAAGACCTCATCGGGAACTGAACCTGCAACCTTCCAGCTTGTAGCAAAGTGCCTCAACCAACTACACTACTGCATTCCCCCATGCATATAGGATAGTGGTCGGAAAGCCAAAAAGAAAGAGACCACCATCAAGACTAAGACACAGGTGGGTGGATAATTATTAACACTTTGCGGACCGGCAATTTAAATATTTAAATTACCCTGGGGACTGGCATTTTTAAACCTACTACCCTAACTTGTGCACTGTTCACTTTAAAAATTACTATAAAATCTCCTAATAAATTTTATGAACTAAAATTTTTGGAGAACACTTACCAGTGCTCCTAGAAGTGCTTGAGAGTGTGATATTTCTGGAAACATTCAGCTTTGTGAAGTGGCATTACACAGAACTTGCAAATGTAGACAGTCATACTCCTTTTTTTTATGAACAGTGCAAACATGGCATTGCCTAGAAAGATGCTTCCCCTTGGAATGTTCTCTCTTCACAATTTTCATGAGGGTATGTTTCTGCATATCACCCTAGAGACACCCAGGGGAGTCCACATGAGGCCTGCATGGGGTGGGAGTTGATGGGCCCGGTCACACTAAGTCTGTGTCTGACTCAGGTTCTGCTGCAGCCATCTGGTCAGCAGCCCAGGCCTTTGCCACATTCATCAGAAATGCTTTGTCTTTCAATTTTGAATCAGGGTTTAGATTTTTGTAAACCAAAAATGAATTGAAAATGACACAGTTTATAAGCCACAAGGCAACTTTCTTTGTCCAATTTATTGTTTATCTAGGAAGAGAATAATAGGCCAAGTACTGATCGGCTCTATCAACTCCCTTCATGAACATATTATACTCAGAAATACAAATAGGCTTCCTTACTTGTCCATGTCTCCTTTGAACATCAACCACGCTTGAATTGTAAATTGTGGCAATCATATTCACATCACGAGTATCCCTCCAGGACTGAAGAAGAATATCCCCCTTCTTCCTGAATGTGGTTTCACCACATTTCAGGGATTTAGATTCCTCTTTCAGATCTGGAGGAAGGCCTCTGCTCACCCTAATTGTTCCACAAACACGTACTTTTCTCGAAAGAAGGTATTCTGCAGTTACCACACTCTTATGATAATTGTCTTGATAAGACATGGTAATTTTGATCAGGACAGGGTTCCAAAACATAAACAATAGTTTCTTGTAATTTTTTGCCTTCACCAGAATAAATTTCTAAATTTCTAATATAACCTGAAGTGCTTTCAGTAACTACACAAACAAGTAGGCCATACTTTGTAAGTTTCCCAGAATCGTATGTTTGCATATGAAGCCTTCCCCTCCAAGGAATCACAGATTCTTCCAAAGACAGTTGTTGGTTTGGCTTACAAACTGTCTGAAATTTCTGAATGAAAAGTTTAATAAGGGCTGAATTTTGAAAAGCCTGCTTGTTGACTGTGGTTGCAGTTCATTATTACTGAAATGCAAACACCACCAAATTTGTTCAAATCTCTTACGGCTCATTAGTTTGCCGAAAATCAGAATTTCTAAAAATGGAACTGTTGACCAATACTCTTTTCAATTATCCCTCCTTGTATGCCCCATTAGACTGATTATTGAAAAAAAAATTTCATTTCTGCTGAAGTGACATCCACCCACTTCAACACCTTAAAACTTCTGTCATATTCTTCACGGTGTTGGAGATTGTATCTGTTAGTTTGCTGACATAACATGTCAAAGAAACTATCTCCAAAAAACAGTTCTGCTACTTCAGACACTTGCGTTGGGTCCAATGGAATTTGTTTCGCCCCCCAGCTTTCCAGTAAACTGTCCCAAAGTAGGCGTTTTGTCTACTTGCCCCCATGTGGCTGTCCCAGCAATGTTACTACCCGCATTTTCGTTGGTGCTACTGTCACTTTCACTGTCTGTGGCCACAATTCTTTGTTGTCCCGTCACTGCCACTGTCTAAGTCACTATCATTACACATCTCACAAGGCACATCAGATAGCTCATCAGAGAACCAGTCAGACATTTCTTGTTCTCCGAGAGATCGCTTGGTCTTCAACTGCTTTCATCCTTGATCCATATTGCACTACTGACTTACTGCCTGGTACATACAGCTTGAAGACAAACAAAGGCATTTTCCTTTGGAGTGGGTTAGGAAAACAGCGAGGTCATGTTACTGACTACTAAGCAAACATTTGGGAGGTCTATTACACACCAGTTATGCATCTGTGTGGCGCCAGAGTACGGTATAGCGGTGGTATGGACTGGATTGATCTGGTCAGGACGGGGGCCAATGGAGGGTTCTTGTGAACATGGTAATGAACCTTGAGTTCCATAAAATGCTGGGAAGTTCTTGAATAGCTGCACAACTGGCATCTTCTCAAGTATGGCTCAGCTCCATATAGTTAGTTAGTGAGTGTTCAATACCTTGTCCACTTCGTTCTCCTTATTCTGTCATTCTAAAGACAGCAAGTAACAAGACAAAACAATCATGAGACTCGCTCATTACACAATTTTCTCCAGCCTCCCCTTGATGTCCCTCTCTTAGGTCCAAAGCGCCATAAAATAAAACAATACATACACATACCTGGGTACCAGATTTTGCACTGGGGTCACAAGATATCCTTGCAATTTTCTTTGGGGGATCAGGTGCACTAGCTGCATGCATTTCTTCAACTGTTTCTATTATTTCTTCTGATATGACCTTCTTCTTAGAACCTCCCACACCAAAAATTGACCTTGAAAAATGTATGTTGTATTATGTACGTGAATGAACAATTATAGTAGTCAAATTGAGGGGCTTGCTCTGAAATTGGCATATGGCACAGGAAAGAGGAACAAGGAATACACACAGAATACTGACAGGGAGAAACCTGAAACACTGATAATTAAATTCAAAAATAAAACCAAAGTGAATCTTGTGAATGAAACTGCCAACTGCGGTCTGACAGCATGGGGACAATGAGAAAAAAAAACAAAATTTTGGTCAAAACTGTGAGTATGCCAACCAACTTTCACACAGAGTACTGCTGGAAGACAAGCCCACAGCACTACAGCTACTTTAACTTGATCAGAAAAAGGGACTATTTGAATGTGTAACATCCTACATTAATGACAACTTCAACATCATGTGATACACATCATCATCATCACAGACACGTTGTGGCAGTGTAACCAACACAATCATCTGGTTCCACACCTAACTACTATAAACTGTATTACTTTTATGAACTAATAGTTACATAATACATTTAATCATTAGGGCGAGGGCACACCAAGGAAATTGGCAACCACAATGCAACCGCAGTTTCCAGTTTCCTCAATTTGCACTGCTACATTCAGTAACATGGTTCAATACAGGCTAATAACAATTCTTGGAAATTGTGGTTGCGTTGAGGTTGCCACTTTCCTTGATGTGCCCTTGCCCTAACAGTTAAACCATCGATCAACTGAAATGGGCCATAGAAGGGCAGGTTATGAGGATGGCTGATTCAAGAGCAGACGTTGGTAGTAGGCAGAAATGAACCTTCAGGTTCTACCACAAGAGTGTTGGGCAGTTATCTAGTTCATGTACAGAGCTGGACAAGAAATAAGTGACATAATATAGTATAACAGTTTTGGCAAATTAAGACACCTGATGATGGCTGGTTGGGGCCAAAACATGTTGTAAAAGGGAAAGTGAAAGAATAAAAATAGTTGCATTGTTGATGGAACTGTATTATTGTGTGTAAAAGTCACAGTAATGCAACCGGATGCTTGAATACAATATTAAGAAATTGAATACATTTATTAAATTTGAAGTTTATGCTAAATTCAAATCCTATTTACAAACATTTTATGCATGTTTCGATACTAAAATTTTTTAAACCCAAGTTTACTTTAATAAACAACACAAAAATGAGGATAATTAACTTGATTTTTCCACTTATACAAGAATTTCAAAGTAAGCAAACAGGCTACATCCTGAAAGGAGTTTCCATTTACCTGATGTATTTTTCATCTTCCTCTTCTTGTTTTGCCTCTAATTTCTTCTGAACGTCTTTGGTATCAAACTGAGACAACATCGTGTCATAGTCCACTGATCTCTGTCTTCTGTTCAAATCTCGGAGTTCCTCCAAAGACTCCAGAAGTTCCAATTCTTGTTTTGACTGCTTTGTGCGATTTTCCAACAACTGCAACAAACAACAAAATCAAATAACATGTTTGACTTCCCTTCTCTTTCTCGTCCCATGGTTGTTCCATATCCCCCCCTCTCCTGTGTGCTGCTTCTAACTGCAGTGTTATCGGCACAAGGGGACAAGGGAAAAGAAGTGACGTGAAGACTAAATCCTTCAGTTTATGGTGTGATAACCTATAATAAATAAAAAAAAACTCTGTGGCTTGAGTCTGCAAGCGAACTATACCAACTGAGCAACCGCCGCTTATCGACGAAGTCAGCACCAACTTTAGCAGATAGAGGGTGCCATGTGGTCAGAGCAACAAATCCCCATGGCCATTAATTTCGGTTTTCTAGATCGGAGTAGCTACTTCCTTGAAATGGCTCCTCAATTATCCCCACAAGGCTGAGTGGACCCCATTCCAGACACCTATAATCACACATAACCAAAATAGTCCAGTCTTCTGCAACGTGACATCGCAAAGTCCGGTACATAAGTGATAACAATTCAGCACAACCTACTGCTTCCATCTTCTGCACAGAAGAGTATTGGCACCCATCTAGTCCCACAAGACCATAACCTCAATATTCACCTCTGTGAGATCCTCAACCTCAACCTAAAGTAATACACATGAGGTGTAATGATTCCTTCCTCTGCACTAAGTCTGGACCTGCCATGTAGCATGTATGGTAAAGTTACAACATTCTGCAGAGAGAGAATTCGGAAACTGAACCAGTTACTTCATGTTGAAACACATTCACTCACCTTCATTGGGTTCGTAGCCTCGTCCTCCTTCCTCTCATCCTCCTCTCTTTGTGCCTGTTCTTCTGCCAGCTTCAAAGCCATAAAATTACGAGTGGCACCCGCTTCAATTTCGTAATCGGTGTTCCTAGGGTCAGTTTTGAACGAGATCTCTTGAAGGCATCTTGTGCACTAAATATTAATGAAGAAAATTTAGTCTTCTTGGCTACTGACACTGTATCTTACTTTATTTAACAACTCTAACAGAAATGAGTACTAGGAATATTCTTTGGGGTAAAAGCAGCCAGCGCGTAAGGTTGACAACCTTACCGCCATCTATAAGCCGACTGTCTAGCTAATGTGGGAACCTCAACATCTCACAAACCTATGGGCCTCCAAAGGCTGTTACAGGGATACCTATACTTTACTTACTTTTACTTACACACAAGCATTTGTCTGGAAGATGTAATGGAAATCACAAAATTCCGTCTTCAGGTTTGTTGACAATGGGGCCTACAATAATAGTACTAAAGCATGAAACGGGAGTTTCAAGTACTTAATTGTGGTGGCTGACATACATACCCTGTTAAAAATACAAATCTCAAATGTTCCTCCAAATGCAGAAGATTAAAAAATCTGTATCTGTGTGCATCACTACACAATAAAATATCATTAGAAGAGAACTTGCGGACATACAGAAATGATCTCAGTCTCTCTCAGACCTCTGTTACTACAACACTGAACAGGTGTCTGTACCTGGGACACTCTACTTGTGTTCAAAACAGTTCGAGGCTTCATCATATTAACCCCAATCATGAATTAGGCCTTTCATTTACAGGATTTCAGGTTTTCGTGGCAGTAAAGATACATATTGTAATCTTCTGGGCTATTGCACCATGTCATTTTGTACATGGGTCTGAAAGTCTTGTAGGAACATACTGCCACTATCTTCAGGTATAAAGTGACTTCAAATCTGAAAATGAATGCTTATGTTCCTCTGAAACCCACTTATAAGACTATATACAAAAATAACCCTGAAGATGTTCACGGTGTACTTCAGCAAATATTGCCACAGCACATTCAGATATTCTATGATCACCTCCTTCCTCATCTTTACTTACACACTGATCATAACCATCTTCTCATCCCTTTTAATGCTATGTAACCTATACAGCCGAAGAAGTGTTATTAAATTACCTACAAATCAATCAACTGAGCCTACTACGACACAATCACAACAAACAACTTCTAAAGGATTGATTTAACTTTGTTAAATGTCAGGCCATTGAAATGAGAAGCAGAAATTGCAGACAGACAGCAGAGTTTACCTTAATGTAAAATCTATAGATCCGAATGCCGAGATAATCTTCACCTTCCACGTCCTCCTTTCGTGCATTGAATTTCTTCCCTTTATAAATATATTCACCACATGTAATGCATCTACAAGGGAAAACAAAACTTCATATGGAAATGGCACACCAACCACACCAAAAATAAAGCTATGAACACAGTGTCATCAGAATTGTCTCAAATTTATTAAAAATGAACGAATCAGCAATACCCACCAAACATTACTCTGAGACCTAGATTTCCTGTTAGACTTTTTGTATCTTTACAGCTGGGCAAATTATTTCGTTACTGTTCTCATGGAATAAAACTTGAACATGAACATTATCATTCCAGCTTGATTGAAAACATACTTATCACTACTACAAACAATAATACTTTAATTTGAACTTACCTCATATTAAAGGGGGCCATCAGTCGGACAGTATATTGCCTATTCCTCGGCAATTTCATACGAGGTATTTTTGATGGATCGAAATCTGGTGGGTAGTATTTCTGAAATGTAAGTTTAATTATAATTAGGGTTATATTGTCTAGAAAAGCATGACATAATGAAGTAAGTAACGCTACGTATAAAACATACTCACATTCAGAACCTTTCTCTCGGACATTTTGTATTACTATATAATATTGGTATCTTCCTTCGAAACGAAAAATTATCTACAACACGACTACTCAAACAGCACCTTACACAGCCTTTTCTTTCTCTTCTTCTTCTTCTTCTTCTATTGCGCGTTTGCCATCTTTTCCACAGTTGTTCCCGTTGTTCGCATTCCATAGTTCCTCGATTCTGTATCAAAGAAAAAAACGCAGTATTTCTGATATGACATAAATTCATTAGTGTGAAATATGAAAATGCGGAAAGATAATGTTGTGACTAGTTTTTGCTTTTGAAGTTCATACAGCGCTTTATACGGTATTCCATAATTCGTCCTTCAGTGTATAGACCATTTCTATTCTTCTACTTGTATTGGTGCATCTTCAGCACATGCGTTCTTTGGAACATTATCGATACTAGGTACTTTTAGCAGTCCGCTACAGCTATCTCACGGCAACCTCTATAAACTAACTTATCACAGCATTTTGTGTTGCCTATACCCAAGGATTCAGCCTGCTCTTGCCCACACGGAGATATGCGTGCCTAAAGTCGGAGTAAGCCAAGGTTAAACGCACAATAGTTTGCTTGAAATGACGTTAGTCGGACATTATTTGCCAAATTTCTGATCTCCTAATATCCATAATTTTGTCTTTATCAACATAAATTTAATTTATTTTAATTCGTTGTATGTCACAATCGAGATATCTCGTTACGCAACAGCAGTTTCTGCTCTAAACAATTCCCGGATTTAAGAATAATGTGAAAATAAATATTTGCCACCTCAGACAATCAAAAACATTTAAAGTATATAACTATAACCACAACGTCACATGCTTTGAATTATTTTATCAATCTACTACTTCTCGATTTCTCTCCAGGTGTCAGTACTCTGAAAAATAGTCTACTACCTCCCAGCCCCCCAAAATAATGCAATGTAAAGTTTTGAGAGAGAGAGAGAGTGCGTGGGCGCGCATAAACTATGTACATACCCTTCATTGTAGCTTTATATGTTTTTCATTAGAATATTTCTCTTCTTCTGACACATTAAATTTCATAAAAAGTTTCAACAAATCAATAACAACATTTATGTAGAATAAGTAAGTGCAAGAGCGACAAAATATTAAGATTAAAAATGGCTATTCTCAAAACGGAAAGTACCATATACAAAGAAGCAGTATTAAAAATTCCAAAGCAATAAATATTTAATGAAGATATAGCATCACGGACCGATAAGCTGACAGAACTGGGATGAACAAGATCTCATTGATATCACATTTCGTGAAATAATGCTAGCTGAGTAGAAACAAAATTGAATACAAAATGTCAAGACATACTGACCTATAAACAACAATTTTCTCAATCCTCATGTTTCTCTCTCTTTCGTAAACACAAATATTTCCCGCAGCACTTTGATTTCACGCGCTTTCAATCTATTTTCTTCCTTTAGCGAAATACCAAATTTCACAAAAAGATATTCCACTCGAAGTGGAAGCAAATAAGTATGAGAAATATTACGTTGCGCGCAGTCACAAATTAATCGTCCTTTCGTTTCGTTAACTGTTCACCATATCGAACGACATCTATGGAACTAAAGCCAAAGAACTTAATAACAATCAACCCCACTCTTCATGCCACATACTAGTTTCTTGCATGACGTGTCATTTCTGGTTTGATAAAAGAGTCATAGCTCAGGCGGTTAGTCGCCGGCGTCCCACAGTAGCTGCCCGGATTCTGTTCCAGGTGAAGTAGTGTGGGATTTATGGTGCACTAAGAGGCAGTGCAGCGGGTTTCTCTCCGAGTACTTCGGTTCTCCCTGTCAATTATCTTTCCACCAACTGCTCCACATTCAGTAATCATCTCTTCATCGACGGTGCATATTCTCGACGCTCACAGCGTCACAGGATTATAGTGGTCAGATATGAACTAAGATTAAATTAATTTGAAAAGTTTAGCACAGAAATGGATTACCATAACTAACTCACGCACTTCATGGAATACAGCCCTTCTTGACTAGGCGGTAATTTTTCAGCTGATATATAAATTCCCCGTTCTTTATGGTAACCCAAAGAGCTTCTTTCCCTCGACCCATTCATGTATTAGTAAAATCCAGTCCATAACTTCACACCAGTTCAAGATAAATTAATACTATCCTCCCCTCTACTCCTAGGTCACCAAAGTGGCCTCTTCCATTGGGTTTCTAGATTAGGCATTTACCACCTGAGCCGAGACAGCTGGGTCATGAGAGCGATCAAGCTATAGGCTAGCCTACCGAAGATCCGGGGTTCGATTCCTGGCAGGGGAAGGAGATTTCTCTCTTCTACACAGCGTCCAGACCGGTTTTGAGATCCATCCAGCCTCATACACAATGGGCATCGGGGGCTCTTTTCTCGGGGATAAAGTAGCCAGGGCATGAAGCTGACCACTCACCTCCATCAGTGTCGAGGACAAGAATGGGGGAGCTATACCTCCACTCCCCCATGTGATTTTGTGGCGTGGTGCATGATTACTTGAGACAGGGACAGCTTTACCTTTAATCATCCTAACATTCATGAACATGAACACGAAACGTAGGAAGCTACGATGGGCTGAACGTGTAGGACGAATGAGATAAATAAGAAATTGTTGCAGAATATTACTACGCAAATCGAAGAGCACATGCAAGACGGAAGAAATGTATCCCCCCTCCCCCTTGCATGAATGCAGTCACGGTAAATTCTTGCTACAAAAATGCAAATACGGCAAATTCTCCTCGACAAATGAAGACGCGGCAGAATTTTGCTAGAGCAGAACAGGGCTATGTGCAATCAAGCTGACGGGTTCCTATTCGTTTGTCACAACTATGAGACAAAGACTTCCATACAAGTTCCTGTTTGTTTTGTTTCGAGGGCCATATTCTTGTCCTTGAAAATAGTAAGAAGGACAAGTTATGTTTTTGTAAACAGTCGTATAATCCTCTTCTTCCCAGTAAACAGTTTTCTTGAAATCCTCTGGTAGTCAGGGAGCCGCGCCCATCCGGACCAAGCTGCACACATTTTATGAATGAGCGAGTTGCCTTGGTGGTGGCGACCGTGGCGACCGAGCATGGCAGCTCATGAATGAAGTCTGCTCCACACATCACCACGTGCACACAGGACAGTCGACGTTTTTCACTGTGGTGTGGTCCTCTACGTTATGACGCCGTGCAGTCTGGTGAGTAGCTACCAACTGCTTTCATCTTCTGAGCTATGACACCATGAAAAATCAATGGGGAAAAATTGGAATCCATGCCGTCGTGCAGTCCTGTAGATGCTTACCAACACTGGAGAAAACTGATGCCCCCGTCTTCAGAGTTACAATACCGTGAAGTCTTGTAGTTGGTTACAAACGTTTCGGGGGAACTTTCTGCCTCTCTCTTCAGGCTGTAGTCTTATAGGTGCTTATCAACGTGTCGGAGAACACTGATGACTCCATCTTCAGGGTTATGGAGTCATGGAACTCTGTAACTGGTTCATAAAGTTCCTCTCTCCAATTTCATGGTTTTGACCCCATGCAGTCCAACGTTTCGCAGAAACCTGCTGCCCCCATCTTCAGGGTCATAACACTGAAGTGCTGAACGTGGTTAAATGTATAAGGGGCGGGCCCTCTCGCCCTTGCACCGCGACCACAGTGATCTATTGTGCCTTGCTGAACGTGGTTACTGGCATTTAGAGAAGCTGTTATTTCCATCTTCAGGGTGGGCTGCATGCTCCTGTGACTACACAGTGTTGCAGCCCACAAGACCACCGCCTACAGGTGCTCAGGTATGGAATCTGTGACAAGGCACGTCTGCTGCAGACAACGAAACTCGACTGTCTGTACCAGGCAGGTACATCCTTGGGGACCTGGAGTTAATGAAACCTTCTTCGGCCAACAGCCGTGGCACTTTCAGCCTTCAATTCCTTTCCAATCCCAGTAATCAGATAATTATAAATTTAAATTAATTATATATGTCGGTATAGCGGTAGGCTACCTGATGGACTGCCGGAATTCGATTCCTGGCAGGGACAAGAATTTTCTTTTCGCCACGTCATCTGGGCCGGTTCTGGGGCCCACCCAGCCTCCTATCCAATGCGTATCATGGCCATAACCCCGGGGGTTAACTGGCCAGGGCGTGAAGCTGACCACTCACCTCCATTTAGTACCGAGGTCAAGAATGGAGCTATACCTCCTTTCCGCCATGCATCTACATGGCATAATGGTTAACTGACTAAGCACAGGGGCAAATTTACCTCGTGGCGGTAGATATGAAGAGTTATATCTTCTGTCATACAATGACGTGTGGTTCTCTGAAAGCAGACCGACGTTTCGGAGGAACATGTCACCTCCATCTCCAGGGTCGAACAGTAAGCCAAGGAAGAAACCAGCATGAAGCAGGAAGCAAACATTGTTTCTTGCGTGTTTCGAGCCGGAAAATACCACCGAAACTTGGGGCCCCATCCGAATGTCAGGACGTTACAACCCAGAGGTGGGCATCTCTCGACTTTACCTTTACTTCAACTCGTTAGGCGCACAGCTTTACGGTCAGGTGACTTTCTTTAGTCCTTAGAGAAGCGCTGTTAGCCGCGGGGTGGTGTGGAGCACCGTCTCACCCCCCCCTCCCGGGCATTCAACAACAAGAGTACCTGCTGCCTGGCCGCAACAATATTCTGTGTAGGAATTTTAATAGGCCGACTACCTCATTATCCTGGCATATTTAGGGCAGTTCCCGGGCCTACCTGCGAATAACAAATACAGCAAGGACAATCTTGTCCCATTATTGTCCTATCTATTTGCACATAACAAACATTTCGCCTTTTCTACCTGCATTCATTCTGCTGATAATATCCCAAGTGAGAAGACATTCTTTACGAAGGCATATCGACTTGGTTTTATCGTTTCTGCTATTCGAATTTCCTTAGAAGTTTCTTGTATTAGCTTTCCCAGGGAACATAATATGATTCAAGTATATAGGTCTGTATGCAATATGAAAGAAAAGTGCACCAACTTCCTTATGATAAGAAAGTAGGTGAATATTTGATCTCAAGGAGAATGTCTCTTTCAGATTCAAGTTACTTAACCTTGAACAATGCTATTGCTCATATCATTGTACTGTGGCTTTGCGTCCAGTTTGTGGCGCTTAATAAAAATTGGAAAATCTCCCCATCTTTCTTAGTGATTTTCGCATTATACTGATCTAGTTCAATTTTTAAATATAATTTATATGGTATTCGATTCAGGAGAAAATTAAGAGGAGGCCGAATTCGGGTAATACTTCCTACCAGTCAGCCCAGAAACATTTTATCTCATCTGCTGTCCAGAAACTAAAACTTGGAATACACAAAACTGTAATTTTGCCCGTAGCTTTGTATTGGTGCGAAACATTGTCTCTGACATTAAGGAAGGAACACAGACTGAGGGTGTTTGAAAACAGAGTGCTGAGAATATTTTATCTTAAGAAGGATGAAGTGACAGGAGGTTAGATAAAACTGCATAATGAGGAGCTTCATAACTTGTACTCTTCGCCAAGTATAATTAGAATGATCAGGTTAAGGAGGATGTGATGGACAGGGCATGTAGCACGAATGGGAGGAAAGAGGAACACATATAGGATTCTGGTGTGAAAGAAGGAAAGAGAACACTAGGCAGAGCTAGACGAAGTTGGCAGGGTAATATTGTATGTATAAGGGGTGGGCCTTCTTGGTCCTTGCACCGCGACCATAATGATCTATTGTGCCTAGCAGGGTAATATTAAAATGGATCTTAGAGAGATAGGATCGTGTGGTGAGGACTGGATTCATCTGACTCAGGATAGTGACCAGTGGAAGGCTCTTGTGAACACGGTAATAAACCTTCGGTTTCCATAAAATGTTTGAAAATTCTTGAGTAGCTGAGCGACTGACGGCTTCTCGAGAGGGTCTCGCTTAAGCCACCGCTGGCATAGCAGTGCCTTGCCTTGTCAGCCAGCCACTTGGGGCCCCTCTCTGCTTGGGCCATGGTGTTGCAACGAGGGGTCCTATAATCCTCAAAGGAATTTTGGAGATACCGATCAGAGCGTCTTCTAGTGATGTGCCTCTCCATTTTGTGAGACGGACCCTTCCAATTAAGTTTCGCTTGGACATGCCAAATGCGCGTTACTATGTCCAGTGATCTTGGCGGCAGTAGCAAGGACTGGTCAGCTGAACGACCCTTTAAAACAGCATTTCCCAATTAGTGGGACGCGTCCCACTGGCAGGTTGGGAGCGATTCCTTTAAACTAGATACTTTCATTAATTATTAATATAATATCAACATGTACCTAACTGTAAAAGGGGCCGGGATAACAGTTTTAAACGGTTGGGCTTTTTAGCGGAGGCGTAGGGTGTTTCCTGTGAGGTGGAAGTGTATCTGTACGTTCCTTAGGGCTCTCGCAACAAACAGCGGCTGTTTCCCCAAACAGCATCAACCGACTGGGCTTTGTAGCGGAGGCGTAGTGTGTTTCCTGTGAGGTAAGAACTTAAAGTTATTAGGCATTATTAGATGACTTTAATGCTTCATCAGAAAGATCAGCAGAATCTGGCTACGAACCTTCAGAGCAAGAAGTCGGTAAGTTAAATTTACTTCTGTGCTACACCAAATGCCACGCCATAAAGATGTACGTGGAAGTGGAGGTATAGAATCCTGGCATTATACGTATACGAGCTGTCACCTTTAGGCCCCGGCGGCTTTACCCCTAGGGAAAGAGACCTTGGTACCCTTCCGACTAGAGGCTGGCTGGCTCCCAGAGCCGATCTAATCCTGTGGAGACAGAGGAAAATCCCTTGTCCTTGTCTGAAATCGAACCCCTATTCCTTGGTCGCCCAGACCGTAGTTTGTTCACTATACCTCCTCTTCTAAGTGTGTCGGATTAATTAGTGCATAAGTACGCTAGGAACAAGAGGGCCGTGGCCCATGTGAGGTGCAGTCGTCTGAAGACATGGAGGAAGATTACAGAACCCTCGGGTTACCTGGTAACCTCACCGAGATTCGAATATGGTCTTCGGGAATACAAGCTGAGATTGCTATCGCTTAACTAACCTGCTCGGCACGGACAACAAAAAGTAAAGCAAAAGTAAAATTTACCCTGTGAGTAACTAATTAAGCACTATGCCATGAAGGCGTTTGGGGCAGGGATGTATAGATCCACGAATTCTTGGCCTCGGCACTAGCTGGAGGTGTGGTCAGCCTCAAGCCCCGGCAGCTTTACCCTAGGAGAAACAGCCCCCGGTACCGATTGGATAAGAGGTTGGGTGAGCCCTAGAGCCGGTCTGGACGATGTGGAGAAGAGAAAATTCTTGAACCTACCGGGACTCGAACTCCGACCCCTCATTCGTCCAGCCGACTACGCTATCCCGGCTTTTACACGGACAGCAAAGGAGGAGCAAAATACTTAAAGAAAGGGTACAGGAGAAGTATCTTCAGGGTAAAAAGGCAAAGTTGTTCCTGGGTTTTGTTACTCAAACACCACGACATGAATACGTATGGCGGAGTGGAGGTAATAGCTCTACCATTCTTGACCTCTGCACTATACGGAGGTGAGTAGTCAGCTTGAAGTTCCAGGCCGCTTTAACCCTGGGGAAAGGCCTCCAGGTACCCATTAGGTAGGAGGCTAGATGGGCCCCAGGGGTGGTCTATACGCTGTGAAGCAGAGAAAGATCTCTTGCCCCTGCCGGAAATTGAACCCCAAGCGTCCAACCCGGCGCTATACCGACTGAGCTGTCCGGCTTCTGACCGCAGAAGAAGACGGAATAAAGAACATGCAAAAGAAGACGGAGCAGAACAAAGTAACGTGGCTGGTATGTAGGTGTGGGAGGAGCAAATCGAAATATGTTTGGCCCCGCCCAGTTCTCAGCCCCTGGACCATGGGCAGCCCGCTGAGCGCCGTTTTGGCAATCTGAAACCTTGAAGAGCAGAGGCAGGGGCAAGTGGCGCTTTCTGGGAATGCACACAAAGGGACGAGGGTTTCAGAAAGGTCAACTTTAAATGGCATCCTCTCGTCTGAATGAAGTTTTGGACACAAGATGGTCCTTTTCCGTAGTAAATGATGGATAACACCAATATATGGTGAACCCTGGATACCATAACCCCGTCCCACGCCATTTTTAAGACTGTTTACAGCGAGAGCCCTTCCGAGGGAAAGTCCTGCATGAAAAAAGGTAAAGTTGTCAATGTGCTTAACTAATTAACACTACGCCATGGAGGAGTATGGGGGAGTGGATGTGTAGATCCACATTTTCTTGAACTCAGCACTAGATGGAGGTGAGAGGTCAGATTCACACCCCAGCCGCTTTATCCCCAAAGAGCCACCGGTACCCATTGGATAGGAGATTTGGCGGACACAAGAGCCGGTCTGGACGATTTGGAGAAGAGAGAATTCTTGACCCCACCAGGACTCGAACTCCAACCCCGTAGCCAGTCGCTATACCGACTCAAGCACTGCATGTCTCGCTTTATTAACGGGTGGGACTACAAGAAACTCGGAAGAGCAAGGACACGTCTGTATCAGGCGGCCATTTCATGGACGGTAGAACGGAAACTCATTGTTCTTCATTAAGTAGTACGTCATGACGTTATATAACTCCACGTATTCCTTAGCTCGGCACTAGATGCAAGTGAATTGAAAGCTTTAGGTCCCTTCCGGCTCGAGTTTTCCCACTATGCTACATGCCTTGCCAATCTCATCCTCCTTGACTTATCATTCTAGCTAAGTTTCGCGAAGAGAACAAGTTATGAAGCTATGAAGTTATGAAGGTGTACAGTTTTCTCCAGGGCCCTATTATTTCATCCTCTCAGCATTCTGTATGCAAACACCCTCAGTCAGGGCAGGATATGACGTTCTCACGGCTGTGGTTATGAAGAGTACTGTCTTCTGGGATATATCGCCGTTGACTTTCAACGGACTCTTCACCATCAATGTTCTTCCCTTCATGCGAGAAACCAAGTTTCAGACACATACAAAATTACAGGCAAAATTGTATTCACCTGGTCTTATTGTCCTCACGAATGCCTCTCTACTCAATTAATGAACCACTATGCCATGAAGACACATGTGGGAGTGGAGGTATAGCTCCACCATTCTTCACTAGGTCGGTGGTGAATGATCATATTCACGGCCTGACCAATTTACCCGGGGTGCGTACTGGATAGGAGGCAGTGTGGGCCTCACAGCCGGTGTGAACATTGTGGAGAAAAGAAAAATCTTGCAGCTGCCCGGATTCGAACCCCAGCCATCCAGGAAGTCGCTATATCTACTGAGCTATCCCGGTTCATGCATAAGAAAATAGAAATGTTCATTTTCTAAATTAATTGTTCTGGCGAAGGGTTAGAATGTAACAAATAGCAGGCGTGTATATATATATATATATTTATTTATGACTTAATTGTTCAGTTTTATGGATATTGCTTTATTGAAAGTAGCCCAGTTACATGCTGTGTTCACAGAACATACACAGCTACATTCTTTGTGCTGTTCTATGCTGAAGTGGGTCCCGTATAACAAAGTGAATGGTTTTCCACTTGTTCCCTTCTGCCTATTCTTTCATCCCTCACTGCGCTTGTAGCTTGTTACGCCCTTCCCGAGCCAAACCCAGCTCTCACCCCCCAACTCCACTCACTCAAATATTCTGTGGGATGAGAGAAGCCAAAAGCCGAAAAGCTTCCCCTTACTATGCACTTCCTTTACCCTACGTTCCTTTCACCCCAGAGATGAGATGGTATAGCTACAGGGGGTGGATTTCCTTCAAGGTTGGGGATGAACCATTATAGAAAAGATTACCACCAAGGGTGCTGGCCAGGGGCTGGTTCAAGGAGAGAGCTACAAGTGCCATTATTGAAAGGCTCAGAGGCGCCGCCAGCATGGGAAGTTGCGTTCTCAGTGCTCAAGTTCACACCGTCCAGCATTCTTCGCTGTGCCCCTATGTCCATGCACAAAGGCGTGACGTTACTCTCGTGTCGTGCCACGTTCTTGCGGAGCTGCCAATTAACATTGTGACACCGTGTAGTCTTGTACGCTATTAACGTGTCGGAAGAACCTGTTGCTTTCATTTTCAGGGTACAGAAGTCTTTCTATTCTGAACATGAGGGGTAGTTTGTCGGTGAAAATATACCAAACTACACGATGTCACATCCCATTGTCAACTTCGGTTCTGAATATAATTCAATTGTGCCTAATTAACTGAGAGGGGGGCAATGCAGTAGCGTAGTCGGTTCAAGCACCATGCTACAAGCCAGAAAGTCGAGGGTTCGATTCCTGAAGTCACTGGATATTTCAATTGACCTAATCCTTCCAGCCGCACTATGACCCTAGGGCGACTCAGCCTCTAACAGAAATGAGTACCAGGAATCTTCCCGGGGAGGGGGGGGGTAAAGGGCGGCCGGCACGTGAGGCTAACAACTTCACCTCCATCTGTGAGTCGATTGTGTAGAAAATGTGGGAGCCTCGACGTCTCACAACCTTATGGGCCTTCACGGCCTGTTACAGGGACACCTTTACCAAATTACAACTTTACTTTCTACCTTTACTGATGCTTTACCAGAAGTCCCCAGTTTTGTTGTGCAGTGGATGTACAGTGAACAGATTTGGCCCACCCAAAAATTGTTGAGTAACTTGAGCGCTGCTGGCGGGGGAGTAGGGCCAGTGCGCCATTCCAACACCAGCTCCAGCTATGTACAGCCTTCCAGAAACACTGCGCGCAAGTGGACAGCCGCCTCGGGGCAGCATTCTCTCTTAACCCATTACGGTATGATGACGAGTCAGACATGTCCACCTGGTGAGTTATCTTAATCACTCGAATGGATGTGAACTGTTGCTGTCGTTCTCACAGCGGTGTTTGTGAAGAGTTTCTCTATCGTCTTCGATACTGCGATATAACGCCGTGTAGCCCGCTGAAAATAAACGGACGTTTCGGAAGAACATGTCGAAGAATAAGCAAAGCGAGAAACCAACATGGAACAGGTAGCAAGCAGAACTATTAGGCCCTGAAGTTGGAGGCGACTTATTCCTCTGAAACCGTCAGTCGATTTTCAACGACCTGAACGGCGGTACAGGACGAAGATTGAAATAAGAAGAGGCCACAGTGAAGGAGGAGGTGTCATTTAAACTGAGCATTTACTCTGAATGAACCAAACCAAGTTGCTTACGTAAATTTGTTTGCCGAAGCACAGGCTGGTGACAGGCCGCGTATAATCGAATTTTCCGCGATTGGAAAATAATTATTCTAGATAATTTTCGTGCGTAAAATCGAATACGCGTTGTATAAATACACACTGAAGGTGGGGAGAGGCATTGTCTTCAAGGATCTTACGCCGTGTAGTCTGATTAAGTTCAAAATACTTCGCACGAAATTACCGCCTCCATCTTCAAAGTTCAAAACGAATAGAGCCTTACAAAAAATGTTCCCGTCGGTAAAGGTAAAGCTGTCCCTGTGCTTAACTAATTAAGCACCACGCCATGAAGGCGTTTGGGGGAGTGGATGTATACATCCACATTTTCTTGAACTCGGCACTAGTTTGAGGTGAGTGGCCACCTTCACGCCCCGGCCGCCGGTACCCATTCGATAAGAGGTTGGGTAGACCTCAGAGCCGGTCCCCCAAGGGGACTCGAACTCTGACCCGTCAGTCGTCCAGCCTTTAGCCAGTCGGTAGCTCCTTTTAGTAGATTGAAACTTATGTGGAACCGGAAGTGTAGGGCGTGGGAAACTGATTTTTTTTTCTCTGTGCCTCAGCAGGAATTACAGGGAAACTTGGCTTTCTTGATTCTAAGATTTTCAACCGTGAAGATGGAGAGAATAAGTTCCTCCGAAATGTCGGTAAACTTCTACCCGACTAAGTAAGAAAAGTCATTGTTTGCTGCTTGCTCAGATTACTCTTGGGCCCTGAAGATGGAGGTAATACCTTCTTCCGAAACATCGACTTTATATCAGGTTTCAAGGCGCCATGCCGCAGAAGCCTATATGCAGAGGTCCATTTGTTGCTGCTCACACACACAGAAATTAGTCCACTCTGGTGAAATTTATGTGGAGAAACTACAAGGCCATTTCAGTGATTTGAATTCTATTTTTGGTCCACTTCGTTTTTGTGGGGAGGGGGAAGTTAAACCTAACTGTGTGAAACTGTCCTTCAGGTTCAAACAAAGAAGGACCAACAGAGAGCGAGAGGGAGAGATAAAGAATGAAAGAACTATTCTCGTATATAATTTGAGCTCTCGTTCAATCTCCTTGGAATGTTGTGGGGTGTTAGACTTCTGAAGATTTCCCGAACACAAACTAGGGGGTGGGGTCTACTGCTTGGGGGGTGGGGAGCACAACTTCTGCTGCGACGCTGGTGGTAAACTAGTACAAGGTAACAGGTAGGACAGCCTCACCGAAAGACATGCAACATTCTTTGTCACAAATAAAAGATAACATTTTCTTTACGTTTAATTAAGCACCACACTATGAAGACATGAAGCACGCGGTAGCGCAGTTGGTTGAGACACTATACTACAAGCTGCAAGGTCACGGGTTCGATTCCCGATGTGGTCACCGGATTTTTCAATTTACCTAATCCTTCCAGCCGCACTATGACCCTCGGTTCGACTCAGCCTCTAACAGAAATGAGTACCAGGAATATTCCTGGGAGTAAAGGGCGGCCGGCGCGTAAGGCTGACCTCACCGCCATCTGTGAGCCGATTGTCTAAAGAAAACATAGGAGCTTCGAAGTCTCAGAACCCTATGGGCCTCCACGGCCTGTTACAGGAATAGCTTTACCTTTTACCTTTACTATGAACACCTTGACACTAAATGGAGGTAATTGGACACGCTCCGGCTACCTTATCCCCAGGTTAAGGGGTAACGATTACTACTGCATAGGGTGGTCCAACAGCTGGTCTGTTTACCCTGCCGGATACCGAACAGCGATTCCTCTGGCATCCAATCTGTAGCCTAGTCACAATACGGGAGCTACTCTGGCTCTCTTTATCACAAACATGAATACTGAGCGACAGTTCTATCACATATTAAATGAAGGCATTTTTATATTTTCAGCTTAGTCTTCGACGCTGAGGCAATACGGTCCTCCGAAACATCGGTGAATTTCTATCAGACTATACAAACTAACACCTCGGAAGACCACTAACACCACTTGACGGAGGTGTGTGAATAATACTAAAATGAATCTTATTGAAATAGGATGGGGTGGTGGGGACTGGATTGATCTGACTTAGGATAGGGACCAGTGGAGGGCTCTTGTGAACACAGTAATGAACCTTCGGGTTCCATAAAATGTTGGGAAGTTCTTGAGTAGCTGGACAATTGGTGGCTTGTCAAGAAGGGCTCAGCTCCATGGAGTTAGGTACACAGCGCAACATTCCGGAAGAAAGTGCACTTGGGGGGGGGCAGCTCCGGGAGTCGCGAACCCCGCTGTATACAGCTCGAAACACGAGACACTAACAGAGTAATGTGGGGAAACTTCCGTCGGGAGTGTGTTGTGAGTTGTGCGCGTACAGACCTTGCGGGTACAGGCAACACCTGTTTCTGGTGGCAACTTTTGAATGAACGGCTGGAAAGGGATGCCCGGGGAGGGGGGCAGATCGGAGCCACCACGACCTGCGCAATGGGTGCAACTGCCTCGGGAGAAGCCAGCGTGTACTCTGTTATGTATTCTTTTTATGTTCAAAATATCAACCACACTGAAAAAGAAAAAAAAAGATTCGAATGTCGATACAATGATTTGTTTATTTTACGTAACATTAACTCTGTCCACAGGAGCCTGGACAGCTCAGTCGGTATATTGACTGGCTAGGGGCTGGATGACAGAGGAGTCGGAGTTCGAGTCCCAGTAGATTAAAAAATTTTCTGTTTTCCACGTCGTCCAGACCGGCTCTGGGGTCCACCCAACCTCCTACACAATGATACTGGTGACTCTTTCTCCGGGGGTAAAGCGGCCGGGGCGTGAAGCTGGCCACTCACTTCCAACTAGTGCCGAGATGAAGTAAATGTTCATCTATACATCCACTCCCCCTATACGCCTCCACGGTGTAGTGCTTAATTAGTTAAGTACAGGGACAATTTTACTTTCTATCCTGTTGCATATAACGGATAGTGCAATGCATCATGCTATGCAGGGTGCCACAGGTGTTTGGTGCCATACTTCAGGAGTGTACTGAGGGTTCCCTATAGGGCAACTTTGAAGTAGGAAGCCATGTCCGCTAACGTAAAATAGCAGCGCTAGGGCGGCATTTAATATCATTTTGTTTAAACTTGGATCCTCAATGTCGAAGAGCATTGACAAGCATATTACCCCCTCCAAACTCTTAAAACTCACCTGCTAGAGTAGATGTTGGAATTGGCGCCCTCCATTTTCAATTCATGCGTTACATCGACGCAAGAAACTTTGGCGCACCCTTTCAAATATTCCAGGTGTCTCACGGATCACGTCACATGCAACAATTATTCTGGCCAACAGCTCGAATTCATTATCCATAAGCGTGTCGTAGATCAGGCTTTTCACATGGCCCCAGACGAAACAGTCCAGAGGTGTCAAGTCTGGGGATCGGGGTGGCCAAGGCACTGGGCTTCCTCTTCCTATCCGTGAAGTGTGCCGGCTCTCCGTCATGCTGTATCCACATTTGCCTCCGCACAATCAGTGGCACGTCTTCTAGCAAAGTCGGAAGGATATGTTCTAGGAACACCTTGTAAAAGGGCCCATTGAGTCGCGGTGGTAGGAGGAAAGGCCCAATATAGTGATCGCCAATGATGCCAGCGCAGACATTGACAGAAAATTGCGCCTGGTGGTAACCAACTACAGTAACGTTGGGGTTTTCGTCAGCCCAAACGTGGCTGTTTCGACAGTAGAACCAGCCATTCCTTGACAACTGCGCTTCGTCTGTGAAGAACACGTGATTCAGGAAGTTGGGCTGATGTAAACATTGGTTCAGTATTCACTGACAAAATTTAACTCGTGGTACGAAGTCAGCTGGACCTACGTCGTGGACTCGCGTTGGATGATATGGATAAAGCTGTTGGTCATGCAGGATCCTCCAAACACTTGATTTTGCTGTCCCCGCAATCTTGGCAATGGCTCGAGTACTGGTGGATGGCTGTTCCTCTATGCAATGAAGTTCGATATTGAGGCGCCAAGTTTAAACGAAATGATTTTAAATGCCGCCCTAGCGCTGCTATTTTACGTTTGCGGACATGGGTTCCTATTTCAAAGTTATTCTATAGGAAACCCTCAGTACACCCCTGAAGTATGGCATCAAACTCCTGAGACACTCTGTATGGAGGAGTGGAGTTATAGCTCCAACTTTCTAGACCTCGGTACTAGCTTGAGATGTGGTCAGCTACACGCCCCGGCCGCTTTACCCCCGGGGAAGTAGCCCCCCCTCCACCCCGTACCCATTGGATAGGAAGTTGTGTGGGTCCCAGGGTCCGTCTAGAATGTGTGGAGAAGAGAAAAATCTTACACTGACGGGAATAGAACTCGGGCTGTCCAGCCCGTCGTTATACCGACTGAACTATCCCTATTGCTCCGTTATAACGAATGGTTTACTGCCGACCTCCGAAGAAAACTCACATTTGACTTGAGATTCATGTAGAGCACGAATAGACACGGCAGTCTTCACTGCGACGGAAATTACAAAGGAAAGCCGAAGCCGGGTCCGCGGGAGTAGAGCCACAGTCTGCTGCAAGATGAAGAAGAATGCTCGTAGAACGATCCAATCCGTGAGCTCCCCCCACCCCAGCGCAGCGACAAACAGTGCAACTGGATGAATGATTTTGTGCCTGAGGAGCTGCACTGGCGCCAGATGTACCTCCTGCTCCTCTGCAAAGTGTCTCGCACTTTGTACCACAGAGGCAGTGCTTAAGGTTGTGTTGTGGAGCCCACCCAGTCTCCTATCGAATGGGTAACGTGGTTGTTCTTTCCCCGGGGGTAAAGCGGCCGGGGCGTGAAGCTGACAACTCACCCTCTAACTAGTGCTCAGGTCAAGAATAATTAGATCTGTACACACACTCCCCCATACGTCTTCATGGCGCAGTGCTTAATTATGAAGCACAGAGACAAGTTTGGAGCCGGGATAGCTCTGTCGGTATAGGAACTGGCTACGGGCTGGACGACCAAAGGGTCGAAGTTAGAATCCTGGTAGGGTCAAGAACTTTCTCCACATCGTCCAGAACAGGGGCAACTTAACTCTTTATCCTGTTGCATATAACGGATAGTACAATGCACAATATATAATACAACTAAATATTAAAATTTTATTAATATTAGTTTTAGTCACTGTATTGACTGGTCGCCAGAATACCTTAATTTCTTCCCTGTCTTTCGAATTAATCCTAAAAAAATCATCCACTCAATCATTCGAAACATTTACAGTTGCATCTATTCGAAATCCGTAGTTACCTATTGGTGCTGGGACATGGTGAATCGCCGGGCTTCAGCGGCAACACTTCATTGAGAACCGTGAGACAGGGTAGCCTACACAGCATTTGACAGGCGTTACAGTGTTTTATAGACTGTTCTTAAAGAATGGAACTCGACGTAGTGTATCAGTGCTAGTGTTCGCAGTCATGCGCAGACTTGAAACTCGATTGTTTTTCTTATTCCTCGTTCTTTTCTTTATTCTTTTCCACAATTTCCACCATCTTCTAATCACATGTCCATCTCATCAGATAGTGACGTATGATAACCACAATCGTAACACCGGACAACCCACAAGACACACGCAAGGCTGCCTACTCAACGTACGACGCAAGTTCACAGATGTTTCAGGCACACTTACGGCCAGCTTTAACACCTAACAACTCTGCATTTTCTCCCCACAAAAAAAAAAGGTAAAACTATCCCTGTTAGAGACTGTGGAGGCCCATGGGGTTTATGAGACGTCGAGGCTCCCACATTTTCTAAACAATAGGCTCACAGATGGCGGTGAGGTTATCAGCCCTACGCGCCGGCAGCCCTTTAACACCAGGAAGATTCCGGGTACTCATTTCTGTTAGAGGCTGAGTCGACCCAGGGCCATAGTGCGGCAGAAGGATTAGGTAAATTGAAAAAAAAATCCAATGGCCTCATCGAGAATCGAAGCCGCGCTCTTCCAGCTTGTAACATAGTGCCTCACCCAAATACAGTATGATTCTCAGAATGCTTAGCGATGCTTTTCCTAAACAGGAATATCCGACCGGTCTTTGTAGTGGAGACGCCGTATGAGGCATTAACTGATTTTTTTATTATATTGTTTATATGAGCCTCACGTTTCGAGGGGTGAAAGTCTGTTATATACTTCAGTACTTACATATTTAGAATTGTAGTCTTTTCTGATGTGACGCCGTGTATATACGTATCAATATTTCGAAGGAACCTATTTCCTACATCTTCAAGGCAGAAGGGAATCAATCACCTGTCTGCCAAATTGCAGTGTTACATTTCAGGAGACTGGACCGCGGCATGAATCTCTGATCCCATGTACAAAGTGTGACTATACTGACATTCAAACTGGTCGCCTCAGGTTTCGATTTGCATCACGTTTGTATGCATAAAGTAAATTGTATAGATTCTGTGGATAATATAGATAATGTTGATAAAGATAGAGAGCGTTCAGTGTCGCACGTTCACATGAAACGTTCAAAGCCTTCAGCTTCAGCAAAATAACTACAGCGCTAACCAACAGATACAAAGTCAACCCATTACAGTATATAATATGGCATACAGTACTGTCACGTGTATGAGTGACTTTAGACAGAGTTCGGATTGGTAATTGGATTTATTGAACTCTTTACAGATCGTAACTGTGTTTTCACCAGTCGTTGCCTGGTGACGGATCTCAACATTATCCTCTGCTACCGTGCTCCCGTTCTTACTGACTGGCGATTACCTCACAATTAACTCATTGCTCCAATTGTCCTGCTTATAACATCTCAGCAGGGGCCACACAGAAAACACTTCCTCTCTTGCTTAACGTACCGCACAGAGGACGCCATTCCTCTGTTGTCCGCGGGCCGCTGCCTAGCAACGGCCGTTGTACAGTCGCCTATCTCGCAGTCACCATCTAGCAACGGGTCTACATGCCACAGTGCATAACACAACGGTGATCCACTTGGCTTGTCTGTAAATTTCCTCTATGTACAGGATTCAATAAAACCGTACCTGAAGATGGCACACATGCGCGAAACACCAAACTCCATCAGCTGGGAACAGTGTTGTGTTGACAGGACGGGATGTTATTTATAGCAATTTTAACAACAGGATGCAACAAAGCATGAATAAAATAATCTTGCACCAATAGTGTGGCGCCTCCATGTTTGTCACACAGTTTGCAGAGCACATGAACAGAGACGGGCTGTGCGGCTAGGAGACATTTCAGTCTGTTGGAGTGTCGCGGAGAAGCCGGCATACAAACAAGTGTGCGGGCGGCGAGCAGGGCGGCCGGCCAGCCTGGCGTTATGAATGAATTGCTTCCAGGAACCGCCGGGTACAATCACTTGCACCAGCAGACGCTTTCCCACGTTCCAGAGCGGTGCAGAGACAAGGCGCAGGGAGCTGGAGGTGTTTGGGTGTGGGAAGAGAAGGAACATAAGACAGAAAAAGTAGCCAAGGCATGGGAGAGAAAAGAAATGGAAGAAAATTGGTGTCGAGTAGGCAAAGAGAAGGAAAAAACACACAAGTAGACAAAGTAAGGGAAAGAGTGAATCGAAAAGAAAAGTTTTGGAGTAGAGAAGGCAATTAAAAGAGAAAGAACAGAAGACAGAGTAAACAAAGCAAGGAAAAACGAGGAATGGAAGAGAGAAGTAGAGGAAAGGATAAGGAATAGTAGAAAGTGAGGACAAGGCAAGGAAAATAAGACAAAGGATAGGAGGAATAGATAAGAGGAAGGAGACACAAAAGGAAGATAGAAGGAAATTAACAAAGACTGTAAGAAAGTAAACGAAAAGAAACGACTAAGGCTATGGGGTTGGATGAACGCGGATAGAGTCCTAGCAGGCACAAAGACCATTCATTCGCTTTGTTCCTCTGTCACGACCTGCACTAGAGCCCACCCAGTATCATATCCCTTCACATCCAATCGGCACAGCTAGCTGTGACTCCCAGCCAGAGAGAGACCCGCTCGCCTGCTTACAGTGCGCAGGTTCAGAATGACTGCAGCACTGGGTCACATGGTTGCGGTTAACGAAAGCTCAGTTGTTACCACGTTACCATGCTTTAACATACTGAAACAATGCATCTTGCCCACAGTATTTATGCGTTCCGTATGGTTCTCACAATAAACAGCGACTGTTTCCCTAAACAACATTAACCGGTTGGGCTTTGTAGCGGAGACGTACTGTGTGTTTCCCGTGAGGTACGAACTGAATTTGTATATATTACTTAGAAGAAATGTTAGTCTTTAAAGGGTTAATGCTATTAATGAAATATTGGATGTTCGTTTCGAGAACCACACAAAAAACATAAATTCACTGTGGGGAGAATGCAGGTAGTACACAGAGAAACCAATGTGCTTTAAAGTTATAAGACTAAAATATAACACAATTATGTTTTTCAGCAATAAGAATAAAGTAGTATACTACCGCGTGCCTTAAACAAAGCAAGAATAGACAGAATAACAATGTCCGTCTCCATTCGCTACTACAGATAAACTTGACAGTTTATTTAGGCATCAGCATAACATCTACGAGTTCTACCAATGTATCGTCTTCTTCGTGTGTCGTATAGTGTCTTGTCCAATTATACGCAAATCTAATAGCGACGATAATATTAAAGTGGGGTGTGGACTGGATTCGTCTGACCCAGGATAGGATCCGGTGGTGCGCTTTTGTAAACAGAAATCTGATGGCTAGTCCCGTGTCCCTGTGGAGTGAACACTGAGACGCGAGCGTACAGCTTCAGGCGGGTTATAATTAGAAGGGGATGGCATGAAAGAACGATGTGGGTAGACCAGGAAGAATGAGCAGCAACAGGTGGAATTTCAGGGAAGAGAATGATGAAAGGAGACGGAATCGTGTTTGTGCTGCATACTGACTGCTGTTCTGTGACTGTGCTGGCCTGTATCAGGTCTGCGCAGGCAGGTAGAAGATTTCTGGGTTACTTCATAATGCTGTCGCGGGCACGCGATAGC
Source organism: Cryptotermes secundus (assembly GCF_002891405.2). Lineage (NCBI taxonomy): Eukaryota > Metazoa > Arthropoda > Insecta > Blattodea > Kalotermitidae > Cryptotermes > Cryptotermes secundus. The sequence continues at coordinate 1,235,984 of NW_019722431.1, read as the reverse complement.
GTAGTTGGTTGAGGCACTATGCTGCAAGCCGGAAAGTCGCGGGTTCGATTCCCGATGAGGTCACTGGGTTTATAAATTCGCCTAATCCTTCCAGCCGCACTATGGCCCTCAGCCTCTAACAGAAATGAGTATCAGGAATCTACCTGGGGGGTAAAGTGCGGCCGGTGCGTAAGGCTGACAACCTCACCGCCATCTGTGTGTCGACTGTCCAAAAAATGTGGGAGCCTCGACGTCTCACAACCTTATGTGCCTCCACGGCCTGTTACAGGGATAGCTTTACCGTACATCATGACGCTGTCAGCAGCGAGGCTATTCGAATGGAAGTATGATTACTGAATGATGAGTTGGGAAGGATTTGAAAGGAAGTGGTGGTGGCCTATTCGAGGTAATGTTCCGGCACTTGTCTGAAGAAACACGGAAGACTTTAGTCAGGACAGCTTGTGTCCCGGACGAGATTCGAACCGAGCGCTTCCCGAACTAAAGTCTAGAGCGTTACCTCTACAGCAATCTGCTCGGCCCGTCGGGGTCACCAATGTGGGATTGTCGATGTTCTAAAAGACAACCACGTAAAACTGTAACAATTGTATAAACTGATGTACAGAATAGCTGCAAAGCTATGTGGAATGTCAAAGTTCAAAAGTTGGCTGGCCCTGAAGAGGGCAGTTTGTTCCACCGTGAGTGCGCTGGCAGAATTAGCTCGCAAGTCTTTACGGCCGTTCAGCTGGTTTGTCCGGCCGGTGATTTGGTGCTGCGTGCGCCGGTAGGAACAGCTGCCTACGGTGCGTTTGATGACAGCCGTTGTCTGGGTTCGGTTGCGGGAGAGTTGAGGCAGCTGTCTTTGGCGTATGATCCCATTGAGTCATTCTCGGTTATTTTGTCGCTACGTTAGATTAGGTCCACACAGCGCAAAATTGTAGGATTATAGTGAATAGCGTCGAATCAAGCCTTCAGTATCCACTGGGTAGGAGTCTTGACGGGGCCCAGGACTACTAGGGACGCTTGCCTCTGACGAGAATTGAACCTCGATTCCTCGGTCGTCCAGCCCATAGCCCGTCGCTATAACACTGAGCTATCCCGGCTCCTTGGCTAAATAATGTAACAAATAATTCGAAACCCTGAAATGCACCAACGAAAGGTTTTTCGTATGTAACATACTGAAGCAGACGACAACCTGTCTTCCAACCTCAACACGAGTGTTTGTGACTTGAGCCACTGTTGCGCCTAGTGCCGCCAAGGTTGCCTGGAAACGCACAACGCACTCTGTGCCGTGGTGTGGTCCTGTGACGTGACTTAACAGCCTTCCGTAACAAGCCATGATTTCCGACAGAATTGCGGGACCTCTGTTTAATCCGCAGTTTCGGGCGATAGTGCATGACATGAAGAGGCTAATATCGCAGAGAATTAACTCTTTAAAACTTCAGTGGTAACTATATGCACAACCCGCTTCAAGGTCAAAAAAGCTCTGCAGTTTCTTTCTAGTCTGTTTCGCATGATTTTCTGAATACATAATCGCTGAAGTAAAGTTATCCCCGTGCTTAATTAATTAAGTACTATGCCATGAACACGTATGAGGGAGTGGATGTATAGATCCACGTATTCTTGACCTCGGCATTAGTTGGACGTGAGTGATCAGCGTCACGCCCCTGCCGCTTTATCCCCGGTCAAAGAGTCCGCGGTACCCATTGGATAAGTGTGTTGGTAGGCCCCAGAGCTGGTATGGACGAAGTGGATCCTACCGCGACACGAACTCCTACCCCTCGGTCGTCCAGCCCGTAGCCAGTCGCTGTACCGACTGTGCTATCCCGGCTCTGATGTATTATGTTTCTGACAGCAAAGCAATGAAGCACTTGGTCGGGAAATCTGAGGGCAGTATTACGTGCTTCAGTTGCCTGCCTGCTGCTGGTTAGAAGTCAGGACGCATCCAGAAGGTCGTGCGACCAGCCATCTTGACACATAGCTCGCATAGTTCCATGAGACAGCACCGCGCGTCCAATTTATCTCTCCAAACGATATCTCTCAATTAGCAACAGAACCAAAATTCCGCGGACCTCGCCCGGAATGTTTAACAAGACTTACTTGTCTAAAGTGATTCAATAGATTCGTCCACGAACACCCAGGTTAGTGAGCATTGCTCAGGTAATGAATAACTGACGTACCAGACACAAACCTCGCCTTACAACTTCCTGTGTAGGCTTCCCCACACTGCATGCCATTGGAATCTGGCGAATAATCCTCGACATACAAGAAATGCTGTCAAGAAGCTGCGACTCATTTTCTTCGGGAGTGTTGCTCCGTTTGGTTTCTGCTTGTTTCTCGTTCGTTGGATGTTTACGTTACTCTTAGACCCTGAAGATGGAAGCAACTGGTTCCTCCAAAACAACGGTGAAATGGGTTGGGTGAGCCCCAAAGCCGGTCAAAATCCAGTGCCTTTGACGGGAATCGAACTATGACTCCTTGGCCATCCATCGACTGAGCTAGCCTGTCGAACGGAAGGGCAGACACATGTATCATCATTCTGTAGAACCTCAGGAGACGCGTTATCATCGCAGCTGACATGTACTCGTGACGATTTCCATGTTTTTACTCAGTTTTTTGTTGACCCATCTCAGCTGCAGTCACTTGTCGCACGTATCACCCACAGACAGCGGATGTGACGTCACAATTTGTAGGCCTATCTGTGCAGTCGAGACAAGCACAGTGTTTTATTGTCACAAATGCCGGTGCGTACTCCTATGTATAGGACAGTGCAACAGTGTCACAAAGAGCATCACTACACTGACAGGGTAGAGGCTTATCAACTGTCTTGACTCAATTGAGAGTCAGGTTGCGACTGACGGCCAGTCAGTCTGCCTTGGAGTCGAGCTAGTAGTTCCTGTTTTACACTTGCTGTTCTGTCCATGTGGGGCGCCCTCTCTGAAGAGAGGACGAGTCTGTCGTTTGTCAGATTCACAGCCAGCAGTAATAAATCAGTTGTCAGTATGTACAATATAGGCTGCGCCATAGCTCAAGCGGGTTAGTCGCTGGCTTCCCACCGCGGCGGCCCGGGTTCGATTGCGGGTCTGGTCAAGTGGGATTTGTGGTGGACAAAGTGGCGCTGGGGCAGGTTTTCTCCCCTGCCAATCTTCATTCCACCAATTGCTCCACAATCACCCTCGCCTATAATCTGGGGCTGTAAAATAGGCCAGAAGTGGCCGCAGTACAAGGGACCCCACTAGCAATAAAAAAAAATGTACAATATATTTACATTATACATGTTATTAAAAGTAGACCGCCTCTGTGGTCTAGTGATCAGAGTTCCTGGCTACAAATCCAGATGTCCGTGTTCGATTCCCGGCGCTTCCAGATTTTCTGAGAAAAACTCAGCCTCGTGAGGATAATTGAGGACCTATTTCAAGGAAATAGCGGCTCCGGTCTAGAAAACCAAGATTAACGGCCATGGGGATCCCTTGCGCTGACCATGTGACACCCTCTATCCGCAAAAGTTGGCAGTAACTTCGCCGACAAGCGACGGTCGCTCAGTCGGTATAGTTCGCTTCCGGACTACAGGCCACGGAGCTTTTTTTATATAAAAGTCTTTAGTCAGTCCAACGCGTTTACCGAGCCGTTGCCTAGTAACGGCTCTGGTATATTTGCTTATATCGCGGTCGTTGCATAGTAACGGCTCTACACGCTACAGTACGTTAAAGCAGCTGATACACGTAACAACCACTGGTAAGGGAACCGTGTCCATACTGCCTAGACATGAACGCCTGAGTATGAACCCGTCTTGGTGAGCCAGTAAAGCAACTGGCTGTGGGTTACTCAGGGGTCACCCGCTTCCTAACCGTAAGCCCTGGATTCAAATCTAGACTTGACGACAGGATGCTCTCATGGATATCCTCATATCCTGCTGCAGGCAAATTCGGGGAAAGGACCTCAGAGTGAAGCCGACGTTTCAAAGGAACATATCGCCTCCATCTTCAGAGTCAAAATGTAAGCCAAACAAGAAACCAGCAGAAGCAGGCGGAAAGTTCAGCTTGCCACCCCACGTCTTCTGATTTCTTATTTGTCTTACACTTTGACCCTGAAGATGGAGTTAGTGCGTTCCTCCGAAACGTCACTGAACTTCAGTCGGACTGCTCGGCGTCGTTTGCCACAGCACAGCAACTCTCCGTGGTCACCGCTCTGAGAACTTGAAGAGGAACACTGAATTTGCAGATTACGCGAACAGATCAACAGAGCAGCCTCTCTATAGCTTCATCTCGCACGCACCCCAGGACCAACATAGACTCGATTACATTCCATCTGCTAGGCGCATACCACGGGCCTTAGTAACAGGAAGACATGTGTCACAGGCGCCACGACCCCCCGCCCCACCACACTCTTTACAAATCTGCTTCACACCACAACACCAGAAGCCACTATGTCGAGCGCGATGGGGTACTGGTTCGATACCAGGCAGGGGCAAGAAATATTCCTCTACTTCATAGCGTCCAGGCAGGCTCTGGGGCCCATCCACCCATCTATCTACAGTTCTACAGCCCTAGTAGACCTTGGCCGCTTTTTCGGTTTCTTGATCTATGCACAGTCGGTGGGTCCCTTTGGACGGGGGATCAGCCCGTCGCAAGGCCATTACCTGCACACAGACATACATGCCTCGAAAGGGATTCGAACCCACGTTCCAAGTGTTCGAGCGAAAGAAGACGGTTCACGCCTTAGACCGCGCGGCCGGCCACTGTGGTCGGCTCTGGGGCCCACCCAGCCTCGTACAAAATGAATGCTGGGAGTAAGGCGCTGACCACTCACTTCCATCTAGTGCAGAGGTTAAGAATGATGGAGCTACACCTTCATTTCGACATGTCTTCATGGGGCAATGCTTTAGTAAGTCCACCTTGAGTAGATATCGGAGTAGGGTAAGCCATGGGCGCCACGGAGGGGAGGGGGAGGAGCAGCAAGACGATTTGAGAACTTAACTTAAGCCATTTAAGGCCATACTTTGCTTACTGATCGGCCTAAAGCAGTGTTTCTCAACCGCAGGACCGCGGACCAGTAACGGGCCCTCGTTTTATAGAAAATGAATTTACCGGGCCGCGGTCTGACAAAGGTTGAGAAACACTGCTCTGAATCGTTCGGGAGAGGGGAATGAATTCCTAACGAATCATTTTAATTTTTGACATTAATATTGTAAGGATTAGCAGCGCCGTATTTATAAATCCGAGGGCAGCCATTTCGAGGAGACGCCGTTTGCGGACCCATGTACGTGTGGAGGCCCTAAATGTGCAATTATCACGAGACAATGAAAACTGCAACAGGCCGGCACGCCACTCGGAGCGCGTGGGTCTGTCTGCGTAATTCAAGTCACGTGACATTGCCGAGACGTGACGCTGCGAAAGAACACTCCACCGGAGTACGCATATCTTCAAACATGCACTCCTTGCACTTCCATGTATCTCACTGGTCGTCATGTTCTCGTGTGCTTGCTTGACTGCTTCATGCTTGTCTCTTGGCTACTTTGACTTTGAGGATGGAAACAGCACGGTGCTCCGAAACATCATTTCGCTTCTACAGGACTACACGGCGTTACATCCCAGAAGACAGAACTCTTCAGAAAAAATCTTGCTTCTACAGGGAATTGAAAGCTATTTCTGGTCGACCAGCCGTACTGAGCTGTCAAGGTTTCTTTTTTATTGCTAGTGGAGTGGGACTAAGTCCCTTGCACTGCGGCAACTTCTGGCCTATTGCACCAGCCCCATATGATTGGTGAGGGTCATTGTGGAGCAATTGGTGGAATGAAGATTGGCAAGGGAAACCGAAGTACTCGGAGAAAACCTGGCCCAGCGCCACTTTGTCCACCACAAATCTCACTTGGCCAGACCTGGGATCGAACCCGGGCCGCCGCGGTGGGAAGCCCGCGACTAACCGCTTGAGCTATGGCGCGGCCAGGTTATGCCTTAACTTATGCAACTACTCTGAAACTGCATTTAGTCAGCTGAACGGTTGTAGGCCTGACCGGCGCCAAGTGTAAGCCTCTTATACTTCCAACGGATGGTTTCTCCTTGTCCAGTACCACGTACGTTTGGATCTACATGGTTTAGGATCACTCCTGCCCGTGTTCTACGTAATTTAGTAAACAAATTTGAAATCCACGTGCAATTCGCGGACTGGTGAGCACCCGTCACGATTTCCAGTAGCGCGGAGTACCCTGTTCGGCAGGCGCTGCAACTTCGTATAAGTGAGTGCCCGCCGTATACTCCCAGGTGGGACATCACTGACCTAATCAGAGCTTTATAAAGCGTAAGTTTAATGCTTGTACTTAGCACCCACTTCTGAATAGACAATGAGTCCTTACGTACATGCGCAAGGCCTCGGCTACAGAATTTTCCATATAGCGTCTCCAAAGAGTCAGCGTTATGTTACGACCGACGGTTAGTTGGTGTCAAGCTCCCATTAGGGGCCAAAGACTACCTTTTTATTACTGTCAGAGAGTTGCGGGTTTGTCGATGTGGGGCGCTTTCTCTGACGACAGGATAGGTCTATCGTTTGCTGCTGGTCCTCGCCAGCGCAGTCATTCTCGGGTCAGTGGTGTTCTACATAATATATAAATGTTCAGTCCGTACCTCACAGAAAACACACTACGTCTCCGCTACAAAGCCCAACCGGTTAATGTTGTTTAGGGAAACAGTAGTTATGTTATATTTTAGCGTCTTGTTGCACTGATTCACGTTCATGATGTGTATTTGTACCAACCATCTTACACTGCACACAATTTCACTTTTCTCCTCACTACATGTTTCGGCACTAATGTGCCATCTTCAGGTGTGGTTCAACAGTACTTATTTATTGTGAGAACCATACGGAACCCACCGATATACTGTGTGTGCAGAATTCGGAGTTTTAGTATATTAAAGCATGAAAGCCGGAAGGTCGCGAGTTTAAATCCCGATGAGGTCATTGGATTTTTTCAGTTCATCTAATCCTTCCAGGGGACTATGGCCCTGGAGTCGACTCAGCTTCTAACAGAAATGAGTACCAGGAATATTCTTAGGGGTAAAGGGCGGCCGGCGGGTAGGGCTGACAACCTTGCCGCCATCTATGAGCCGATTGCCTAGATTGTCAATATCTCACAACCCTATGGGCCTCCACGGCCTGTTCCAGGGATACCTTTACTTTTATAGGAACCACAGGACTTTTTAAAGGGTCAATAAGAAGTGTAGAAAGAAGCGGCGACAGAGTAATCTGAGGTACTATCCAAGTATTCATGTGGAGGAACTGAGAAACACCACGAAGACCGTCAAGCAGGATGGTCCGCGTTCGGGCCAGACCAGACCGCGTTAGAGCAGCAATGGCATCCGGACCCGTGCAGCTCCGACAAGATCCGAATTGTACCCAAGGCCGACCACCGCACACAGCCTACACATAAGATGCCTGCATGTTGATGCCTTTTTTGTATTTGGTGGGGGTTAGGGACCAATGGACCCAACTTCCGGTCTCAGAAACCTGAACCGGAAGAGCGGCGTATATACAAAATTCGTGAATTTATACTAACATCTTCTGGAACTGTAACGCGGTGTAGTTCGGAGACTGTCTGACGCTTTGGAGGAAAACATTGCCTCTATCTTCAGGATCTTTAATGAGCCAAGCAAGAAACGAACATAAATAGGTAATAAACGGAAATATTGCTCCGAAACGTCGGGCTGCCTCCGAACTACACGGCGTTACAATCCAGAAAAGCGTACTCTTCATAGTCACTTCTGTGAGAACCTCAAATCCGATATATCACTTCGAGATTTGAGGCTCTGTGTTGTGGGATGCGACGCCGTGTAATCTGGTAGGCATTTACTGACATATCGGAAGAACTTGCTGCCTCCATCTTCACTCTATCTATCTATCTATCTATCTATCTATCTATCTATCTATCTATCTATCTATCTATCTATCTATCTATCCCTCTTGCTCCCACTTGGAGCGTAGGGCATCCGTGAAACGCTTCGTTTCACTTCAGTTTCTTAATCTTAGTCGATGGGACTCCTTGGACGGGGGATCAGCACGATACAAGGCCGTTACCTACACAGAACAACACAAACACAGAATAAACGCAAAATTCCATGCCTCGAGTGGGATTCGTACCCACGATCCCAGCGTTCGAGGGGGCGAAGACGGTTCATGCCTTAGACCGCGCGGTCACTGTGACCAGCCTTCACTGTAGCAGTGTACGCTTACTCTTACTCATCGGTCTTGAAGGTGGAGGCAGGAAGTTCCTCCGAAACGTCTGTAAACTTCTAGCAGATGTCTCAGAACAAGATGAATTCAGCAAGCTAGCTCAAGCGGTACCGTTATGTTTTGTCTTCGAGGGGTACCTGGTTCGAATTTCGGCTGGAACACCGGTTCTACTTATTGAAGTTTTTCATAGAGTAGGCGTAGATAGTTGGATAATATTAAAATGAATATTAAAGACGGGTTATTGTGCCCCAAGTTAATGAAACTGTGGTTTCTAACCATTGGACAAGAGGCTGGTTGGACTCCAGAGCCGGTCTCGGCCTTATAAAGAAGAGAAAAATATCTTACCCGTACTGGGAGTTGAACCCCGACTCCTCGCAGCCCGTTGTTAGGCCGACAATACATTCAATCGTTCCTCTCAGCGCTGTAGTTGTGCCAGGCTGTACGGTGACAGCTTCACAGCCTCTCTGCAGCCAGCAGCAAACTCTGAAGTTCCGCTGTACAGTCACAAAATATGCGAAACATTTCCCTATATTAGAGCTTACCGGCTCGAAAGCGCCATGCCTGTACAGAACTCTCGAGAACCCCGCTGGAGGATCGCGACCCACCGTTTCAGAAACCACGTCATGTTCTCACCCAATAAATTAACAACATTAGCATAGAGCCGCTGTGTCTCATTCATTTTCGATCCTTCCTGATTTGAATGAGCTATGTGCCGGAGGGGGGGGGTTACGCCCCTTTCGAGATAACAGGTGTGACCGCTAAATAGACTGTAAAGAAGAGATGTGGGAAGACCACGTGTGAGAAGGAGACAGCTGTTTGGAATTTGAGATTCTCACGGCGGTGAATATTACGATCGTGGTCTTCTGAGATGTGACGCCGTGTAGTCTGGTAAGAATCCTTTGGGAATAATTATTGACGAGCAAAGGGAAGACGAAAATGCCAAGCAGGAGGGGTAGAGGGGAGAAGAAGAGGAAAATAGGGATATGGATAAAGAGAAGAGCTGGAAGGAGGAAGATGAGGAACAGGAGAAGAAGTAGGATGGGAAGGAGAACATAAAATGGAAGGAATTTTTTGTGCGTCTTTCTGTCATGCGCAGACGCAATAACACATGGAAGAGGAGAAAACTTCCTACAGAATTCTGTTAGGAAAACCTAATGGAAGGGCAGCGCTTGGTACACACAATATTAAATAGGATTGGAGGGTGTGAAGTGGATTCATCTGGCTCAGGATAGGGACCAGTGATAGGCTCTTGTGAACACGGTAATGAACCTATGGGTTCAATATATTACTCGGAATTTCTTGACAGGTTAAGCAACTATAAGCTTCTCAAAGAGGACAGTGGCCCAGATTTAAACCTGGCTTCTGGGTTGTGCTTAAGGAGAAGTACGGCAAGAAATAGCGGGGCTGTGGTTTCGGCTGCGCTGTGGGGGGGATGGGGGGGTGGCGCGCTGTATCTCCGTCCCCTGAAAACCCATACACATCCTACAGACTGCGCTCGCAGCCTAGCTGCGGGCACCAACCTGGAACATGTGGACAGTGTCTGCACTGACCTCACACAGTGGATTACTAGTGTACGGTTCCAGCATCCTGAGAAAACAGAAGAAATACACAATAAGGAAAAATTATCTGCAGTTCTCACAGCAGTAGCTATGAAGAGTTCTGTGTTCTGGGGCACGTCTTGTATTCCGTTGAAATTCAACCGACGTTTCGGAGTAACATGTTACCTCCACCTGCAGGGTCGAAATATAAACCAAGCAATAAACTGGAACTCCGCTTGCTACCTAATTCACACTGGTTTCAAGCTTGCCTTATTCTTCGATCTTGAAGATGGAAGCGACATGTTTCTCCGAAACGTCGGTTTTCAACAGATTGCACGGAGTAATATCCCATAAGAAGGTACATTTCTTTACGAACAAAATGGTCAGGATGCTGCTTGGATACCCCTAACTGCTAAGGAAGGAATTTCTCGTGTAAACAATGGATCATAAAGTCGGTCCTCCTTTTTTTCTTCTTCTTCTTCTTTCTTTATGCACAGGTGTGCAACATGCATCGAACGAGACTGTACCACATAGCGTCACGTACCGGCGGTGAGCTTGAGACACAGACGTATCACAGAAACAAGGACACAAGCAGCCAGCATAGAAGCCCCGTCGGTTTTGTCTGCAGTAGTAGGCTTACAGCCCGTTGAAAGTTCAACGGAAAATGGTTAACAACAAATTTCGTCACAGATACCTAAGCTCATTAACTTGGATAGGTTTGGAAAGATAATATGTACTGATACTATTAAAATTGATCTCAAATACGCAGGATTTGAGGGTGTGGAATGGATTCAAGTGACTCAGAATTGGGACCAGTTGGGGGGGGGGTCTCTTATGAGCACGATAATGAACCTTAAGTTTCCATTGAAATGCCGTTTTCATTTTCCTAACTTAGCGACTGTTAGGTTCTGAAGAGAGCCGGGATAGCTCAGTCGGTATAGCGACAGGCTACGGACTGGACGACCGGGGTACGACTCCCGGCAGGGGCAAGATTTTTCTCTCCTCAAAATCGTCGATAACCAGCCCTGGGGCCCGCCCATCTATTGGGTACCTAGGGCTCTTTTCCCATGGGTGAAGCGGCAGGGACGTGAAGCTGAACACTCACTTCCATCTAGCGCCGAGTTCAAGAACAGTGGAGCCATACCTCCACTCCCCCAGACGTCTTCCTGGCTCAGGGACGGCTTCTGAGGAGTACCCTGTCGCTCTACTCCGCGGAGCTGGCCGCAACCGATGCATGCGCCGCTGACGGGAGATTTCCCCAGTCTTGCCAAGTGTGCTGATTAGTTTTCGCGGTTTCAGGTCGCAGCATGAGCAGGCCTACAGCTGCCGGGGGGCTGTCAGAAGTGATGTGTCAATCGATATGATTACTACTTTAACGTCATAGAATTTCCTCTATCTCAGTGATTCACAGAATTCGCTTCTTCAGAGCTATGAACGAGATATCTCGTTCCCTTCTAGTCTCAGCTGTCATAGTTCTTGTGGGTTCAAGATTAGTATCCTTCTTGAGAAGCTAGCAGTCGCTCAGCTAGTCAAGAAATATTCTGCCTCTTACGGAACCCGAAGGTTTACTACCGTCTTCATAGAGTCCGCCACGGGTCCCTGAGCCACATGAATCCAGTTCACACATCCGTACTATACTCCTTCAGGATCCTTCATACTAGTAGTCTCCCACCTATGTCTAGGTCTCTCAGGTCTTCGTCTCCTTTTAGGCTTTCCATCTAAAATTTCTGCATGCATTTCTCATCTCTCAAAAACATGCTACATGCCCCGCCCATTTCACCCTCTTTCATTTAACCACACCAACAATGTAGCCAATGACATTGTGGAGTTTAAGCAACAGACTGTCTACATCACCATGGAAACAAGAAAGGTTCACTAAACTAGTGCACGATAAGCGCTCAGTAGGTGAGACTGATCGTTACATCGCTCGTTTAAATTTGCAGGCCTTTTATACACCAATTCAAACTCCAGTTTGATGCATGATAGGACGTAGTTATTAACAGCGTCCGACAGATGGCGTTAACTGTGAAACGGTCTCGATGCATCATTCGATAACCCACGCGCGTACTTTCACATCTTCCGTAATTAAAAAAGCCAATGTATTACTTGTTTGGCTTAGACCTTGAAGATGGACGCAGAATGTTGCCGCGAAACGTCCGTGAATTTCTGTATTACACGACGCTGCAATCCAGAAGATTGGCTTCTTCAGAGATACCGCTATGAGAACTTCAAACCCAGCAAGCGTACACAGACAGAGGGAAATAAAGTAAAAACAATGGGAACCTATGTGTGCTTGTGCGCTGACAGAGGACGCGGACCTTGGAGAGAACACTGAAATAACACAATGCGTAACATGATTGATATATTTCATTGGCGTTTTCTTGCAACGGCATGCTATGTGCAACACTTACACGGATGAGTATGAAGAAGAGCAGTGGCTTTAGGACAGACCGCGCCATAGCTCAAGCGGTTAGTCGCTGGCTTTCCACTGCGGCGGCCCAGGTTCGATCCCGGGTCTGGTCAAGTGGGATTTGTGGTGGACAAAGTGGCGCTGGGGCAGGTTTTCTCCGAGTACTTCGGTTTCCCCTGCCAGTCTTCATTCCACCAATTGCTCCACAATCACCCTCACCTATCATCTGGGGCTGGTACAATAGGCCAGAAGTTGCCGCAGTACAAGGGACTTAGTCCCACCCCACTAGCAATAAAAAAATTGCGTTGGGACGGATGGAAAGAGGAATACGGAAGAAAGAAGGGGAGGATATGAAGGTACGAAAGTTTATAAGACATTTCCATTTCAATTTTCAATGGGAAAAGGTACATTTTCTTAAGACACGCTTTTACAATATGACTTCGAAATATATAATCCATAATACGTAATAAATATCCAGTCAATGTTGGATAATGACGCAAATAGTTACGTCACCATTGGAACGTTGCTGAGTTCTATTTTCTGCACATGATGAGAATAACAATAGCCATCTAGGAGAGCAGAAAAGAATTTTTCTTCCGTGAGGTTGACTACACAAAGTATGATGTATTTTTTTTAATGCTAGTGGGGTGGGACTAAGTCCCTTGTACTGCGGCCACTTCTGGCCTATTGTACCAGCCCCAGATGATAGGTGAGGGTGACTGTGGAGCAATTGTTGGAATGAAGATTGGCAGGGGAAACCGAAGTACGCGGAGAAACCCTGCCCCAGCGCCACTTTGTCCACCACAAACCCCACTTGATGAGACCCGGGATCGAACCCGGGCCGCCGTGGTGGGAAGCCAGCGACTAACCGCTTGAGCTATGGCGCGGCCGAAGTATGATGTACCTTCCAATGTTCTAGACAGGCTACTACACGCATGCTTTGAGAACCAAAGAGTGTGAAAGATTTCACGAGCTGAACTGGCGTGGCCATGGCCGCCCAGTGTGTAAAAAGCCGGTAGAATCTTTGCTGGCCGCACACTGGCTGGATCCAACGAATGAAATGCAAGGAACAGGGCGCACACACACAAACACACGCGCACACACACAAACACACACACACACACACAAATGATTCGGGTCTTCTTACGTTTTGACTAAATTGCTTTTTAAAATGCACAAAGAGAAAATAAAAACAACAGACTTCAACAGGTAACGAAGGAAAAACAAGAAACACGTTTTCTCATCAACACGTCCAACCCACAGGCCAATCACAACACGTCAAAATGCCGCTAAAGAGATTTTCCAATTTTTTTCTCCCACAGGAAATTACATAATTTCCCACAAGAATAATATATTTCTGCACCCAACCGACTGAGCAGTAACGCTCTGCTCTTGTCTTCTGGAGGAACCAGGTTCGAATCTGGGCCGAGCCACGAACTATCCTGAATTATGGTTCGTGGTATTCCTCAGTCATTCCAGGCAAATATCGAAGTAATATCTCGAAATACATCACGATCACGGCTTTCGAAATAAGTTTAGTCGTATAATTTTTAGTTTCGTGGGGGGGGAGGGTGAGTCCACTTGGTACATCGGCCACTAACTGGCCTACTGTACAAGCCGCGGATGGAAGACGAACATGGAGCAGATAGTGGAATGAGAAATGGCAGAGGAAACCAAAGTACTCGGAGGAAATCTGTCCCCAGTGTCTGGTTACCCACCACAAATGCCACATGACCTGACCTGGGATGGAACGCGACATCCTCTATCCCCTACAGTCGGCACTAACTTCGCCGACAAGCGACGGTCGCTCGATCGGTATAGTTAGCTTGCGGACTACAGGCTACGGAGTTTGTTTCGTAGTACTACGATTAAGCCGCGACTTCTTTCATACAAAACCGTTAACTAACTTAACTCCATGGAGCTGAGCCCTTCTTGAGAGTCTGCCAGTCGCTCAGCCACTCAAGAATTCCCCAACGTTTTATAGAACTCGAAAGTTCATTACCGTATTCACAAGAGCCCTCCACTGGTGCCTATTCTGACCCAGATCGATCCGGTCCATATCATCCCATCTTATTTCTTTAAGATCCATTTTCGGCCGCGCCATAGCTCAAGCGGTTAGTCGCTGGCTTCCCACCGCGGCGGCCCGGGTTCGATCCCGGGGTCTCGTCAAGTGGGATTTGTGGTGGACAAAGTGGAGCTGGAGCAGGTTTTCTCCGAGTACTTCTGTTTCCCCTGCCAATCTTCATTCCACCAATTGCTCCATAATCACCCTCACCTGTCATCTGGGGCTGGTACAATAGGCCAGAAGTGGCCGCAGTACAACGGACTTAGTCGCACCCCACTAGCAATAAAAAGCGATCCATTTCAATATTCATTAATCATCCTACCATTCGACGCCGTACAGTCTGGCTACTGACACCGTCCCCGACCGGGAACCTGCTCTCTGGAGTTAGTTACAGGATAACAGTCCATCACATTGGCCGGCCGCGCGGTCCAAGGTATGAAATGTCTTCCCTCACTCAAACGCTGGGACCGTGGATTCGAATCTCACTTAGGCTGGGGCCACACGAGTGCACGAAGTACGTCCATTACAACGAACGTACTTTATGACGTACGTTGCTGAAGACACCACACAGTTTCAGAATGCGGTGCGTAGTTTTTTGTCTGCAATGAAGCCAGAAGAAAGCGTAGCATTCGCCTCTCTTGTTTATTTCTACAACGGACGTCACGACGTTCGTTACAACGGACGTATTTTGTGCGCTCGTGTGGGCCCAGCCTAAGGGCATGGATTATTGTGTTTGTGATGTCCTGCGTGCAGGTAGCGGCCTTGCGACGGGCTGATCCCCCGTCCAAGGAGTCCTACCGACTGTGTACGGATTAAGAAACTGAAAAGCGGCCAAGGTCAAACAGAGGGCTGTACAGCCACAGATAGATCTAGAGATAGATGGAGACCGCAACCAGAGGCAGGACGCTCCTGTGTTCGTCTGCCAATACAGCTTACCCACTTGCAAAGCGGAGCCTCTCGTTAAAGAAAAGACGCATCTGCCCGTTTCCAAACACGAAAGCTTGGACCTCCTGGCCTTGAATTGCTACAAAATTCGTGGGCGGTCTGTTTTTTATTATTTTTATTATTAAAGTTCCTTACTAAGGTCACCGGCAGTTTCACTAGTGGCGAAGGAAACTGGGTTATTGGTCTTGCGCAACTTGCGTCTTGTTTTAAATAGCAAGCCCGCCCCTTATCCTCGCTTCGACTCATTACGTGTCTAATCGATTTATGCCTAAGCGCGCCGTTTCCGGTAACCTTTCCAGTGTCACGATCTGCAGAACCGATGGATGATTCTGTTCGGACCTCAAATCAAATGGTAGCCGGAATGGCCTAGTCGGTAAAGCGACAAGCTACGATCTGGACTCCCGAGGAAATGGGCGGGGCTAAATTAGAGGTAAGGCCAATAATTTTCTCCACAGCGTCCAGCGGCCGGAGCATGAACCTGACCACTCACCTGTACCTAGAGCCGAAAAAAAAATAAGTGGGGCTATTCCTCCTCTCCGTCACATGCCTCCAATGACAATATGGTCTTTTTAATAACATTTGACGATGGGTACAAATTATGAAGCTCCTCTATAATTAGCGTGTTTTTACATTAACCAGTAAAAAAGCTACGGTTGTCCCTGTGCTTAACTAATTAAGCACTACGCCATGAAGGCCTATGGGGGGGTAGATGTATTGATCCACATTTTGTTGACCTTGGCACTGGTTGCAGGTGAGTGGTTAGCTTCACGCTCCGTCCGCTTTAGACCCGTCACCAATTGTATAGAAGGCTGGGTGGGGCCAAGAGCCGGCCTGGGTACTCTGAAGACGAGAAAATTCTTGACCCTACCGAGACTCGAATTCTGACCTCTCGGTTGTCCAGCCTATAGCCAGTCGCTCTACCGACTGCTCTGTCCCGGCTCCTAAAGTAATTGGTTCCTAAGTTACTCTTTTGTTACAATAAACTTGTGTGAACAAATGAAGGTAAATATGTATGAACATGGCTGTCTTCTGGGATGTGACGACGTATGGTCTGGTAGAAAGCCATCAACGTTTCGGAGGAACCAGTTGTCTGCATCTTTAGGATCAGGGCGTTCAGGACGTTCTACCAGCATGTTCTCCGCAGTGAGAACCTCAAACCTCACGCAGTGTCTGATAGTCCTCGCAAACCAACTGCCTCAGCATTGGCACATACCTCAGATTGTGAGACACATCCCGGCACAGTGGTAACTCTGGGTACCGCCTCCTGAAGCCTATTTACGCGTTCCAGATGAATAAAAATGAAGTTATCCTTGATCTTAATTATTTGAGCACCTTGCCATGCAGATGTATGGGGGAGTTGAGGTATAGCTCCATCATTCTTAACCTCGGCCCTAGGTGAAGGTGAATGGTCAGCTTTACGTTTCTGCCGGTTTAGCCCCCGGGGAAGCGCTCACGGTACCCACTGCGTGGGGCCCCAGGGCCAGTCTGGACGCTATGGAGAAGAGAAATTCTCTTGTATGATTTGAGGTTCTCACAGCGGCTCCGCCTTCTGAGAACTCACCTCCATCTAGTGCCGAAGTCAAGAACGGTGGAGCTATACCTCCACTTCCTAGTATGTCTTCATGGCATGGTGCTTAATTAACTGAGCACTGGGGCAACTTTAACTTTTTGTCTTTTCTATCTTCTGGTATATAACTCCGTGTAGTCCGTCGGGAATCGAAACCCGATTCCACGGTCATCCAGCCTGTAGCGTATTCGCTATACCGACTAAGTTATCTCTAAACTGCATTAACCGATTGGTCTTCATGGCGCAGGCGCAGCGCGTTTACTGGAAGGTGAAAACTGAATGTTCAGATGTTAGAAGAAATCTTACCTTCAGTGGGTTAACAGACTATTGTACGCTGTACAATGAGATTCGATTTAAATTTACAACAGAACAAAAATAAACATAAGGAGCCACTGGGATAAAGAAAACAAAAGGAAATCGAAGACAAAATTTTTGGCAGTGGCAGCGTGGGAGTGGGCCTAGGGACACTAGGATATCACGTGACCTTCATCACGGCGGAACAAAAGACAGGCGGGTGGATTGAAGGACATCCAGATAGCTACATTAGAGCATCTCACTATGCTTGAAACAGCTTCACTCTGCCGGATGTTAAGCGAACATCCGGTGAACTGTTCGGCCGCTAAACCACTGAAGATTGAAACCGAGTTTAATGAAGATATAACGCCGTACAGTCTGTTGAAAATCGACCCACGTTTCGAAGGAACATGTCGCCTCAGTCATTTAAATTAATATTAGAAGCAGTCTACGCTGGCGTGGTGCATTTTAGGGTTCAGAAGGGTACAAATAGTTGTGCTATGATACCATTCGTACCACTAACGACGGCAGAACACAAACTCCGGATATCAGCAACAGTAGCTGCTTCAATGGTGCGATGTCTTATTGATATTCTAACAGTCACTTAGCTGTTCACAAGAGCCTGATACTGAGCCAGATTAATCCTGTTCGCAATGACACACTACTCCTTTAACACTTTAAAGATTAAATTCCTTCAAAATAATATATAAAATTTCAGCTCGTACCTCACAGGAAACACATTACATCCCCGCTACAAAGCCCAACCGGTTAATGCTGTTTAGGGAAACAGTCGCTGTTTATTGTGAGAATGATACGGAACACACAGGTACACTGTGGGCAGAATGCAGAGTTTGAGTATGTTAACGAAGACAGTATGTATAATAACCACTGGGATTTAATGGGTTACCCTACATATTCTCTCATCTAGACCTAGGTCTTCCTTGAGACTTTCTACCTACAGATTTGTATTAATTTTTCATCTCTAATATCAGTGTTATGTGATTACTGCCTTCTGGCATGTGACACCTTGTAGTCTGATAGATATGTACCAAGGGATTGGAGGAACATGCTGCCTCTATCTTCAGGGTACAGATAGAAGTAAAATGTAAAGATAAAAAAAAAGGTGAAATTTTCTCTAATTCGTTAAGCACTACGTCATGAAGACATATGGGGGAGTGGAGGCGTATCTCCACAATCTTCGAGAAGACTGCCGAAGTGGTAACGTTCTTGACTTCATTTCGGGATGCGCCCAGTTCAAATCTCGACCGGAACACCGCTTATCCTGACCGAAGTTTCAGTAGTATTCGTCAGTCCTTCCAGGGTAATGCTGGGACAGTATCTCGTTTAGGCCACAATGCCTCCTTTCCAAATCCTTTCCGGTTCATCACTGACCACGAACAGATTAAGAGTGTTGCTTTCTGGGATGTGACGCCGTGCAGACTGATAGGCATTTCTGAGGAACACTTGCTGCCTGCACCTTGCCTGTTTCTTGCTCGTCTTTTTTTGTACCCAAAGATGGAGCCAGTATATTCCATCGAAACATCCGTGAACGAGTTTCCATCCCAGAACACATTCAGGTATTTTGCGCGCTGACCATACTGTTCGCAATAAACTGCTGGATACTTTACCAGATCACACGGCGCCACATGCCATGAGACCGAAATCTCGTTTCGTGTTACGTTCGTGTCCAGTGTAGCTGTCGGTATGTGCAGAGAACGAGTGGGGGGGGGGGGGGGAAGAGCAGTGCCCCTTTGGGGGCGCTCGTTTGTTACTCCACCTACTAGTTAAGTCCGTCCGTCTATCCGTCCTCCTGGGAATGCAATGAGTAAAAAAGACAAAGTGTGTCGGGCGAGGGGGCGGGCGCAATATGGGCACTGGTCGGCGGCAGACTTGATGGTGGCCCCTGATTGACCGTCCATTGCCATGGGAACCAAACAAAGACCGTGGACAGATGTGGGAGGCAAGCGCTCGCTGTCTTACGTGCTGGCGTCTTGGATGTGAAGCCCTGAAGTCCTGTACAAGTTCACCCCCAGAGATGTTTTAGACACAGTAAACACGTGAGTTACCTGTTGTGAAGATTATAATAATCAAGGCCCGGATTTTGATGACATATCATCTTTTCCTATTCGATGCCCGTAAATATATAAATCCCGGAGATGAGCTGCTGGTTACAGAAATGTAACTTTTTAGGTCATTTTCCGTCATTTTTTCGGTTTGGGGGTCATATTTCAGTAAATTTTTGGACTTTTAAGGGTATTTTTTTGTAATTTTGGCCATTTTAGGGAATTTTCTTCATGCGTTTTCAGAAATGTGAATATGCAAGTAAAGTGTGGGTTTTTGTCATATATATACCAGACGATGGATAGAGTCCAAAATAAGCCTAATAGTTCTGTAAAGTGTTCTTTCTCTCTTTCTCCTGTCTCTACAGAGGCAGCCTGCAGCTGCACCCCAAATACCTGCTAGCACAGTATGCAACAATAAGTTGCAATAATGTTCCGTCCTTTCAGTTCGTTTTGCGGAAAGTGCTGACATTACATATCATAAAATATTTTAAGCTGGCAGCAGGTTACGACAGCGGTCACTCACACTGCGGACCTTTCCAAGTTCTGTGCAAAGGAATTTGCTTAGTTACAAATATTTCTAGTCGGAATCCCTCGCTTTTTATGACATTGTTGCTCAATAACACTCCGTCTTCAGTTTCTCGCCCCTGACCGTATAAAGATACAGATGACGAAAGGTTCTCTGTGAAAAGTTCAGTTCTGTGTTGCACTAGAGTGATTCATTTTATCACGATGCCTAAAGCAAAGCCATCTAAATCGTGTCATTTAAAGCAGATTGTAGCCGAGTTTGGACATGATACTGTATATTTTCTCCTGACGGTAACATTTTATACTATAAGATGTGTGACACAAAATTAGTGGAAGAAAAATGTTTCGCGGTACAACAACATGTCGGCCGCAACAAGCATATACGAGCAGTGCAAATTTCGAACAAAAAGAAATCTGTGCAAATGTTACTGCAACAGTGTTCATCTGAAGGCGAAAATAAGTCATCGGATTTTTTCACAGATCTGTGTGATGCTCTGGTGAGGTGCTAGAGCCCATTCATTAATCATTCCACAATTTGTAAACTCTTTGACACGTAGATGATTCTACTGTGGCCAGAGGGTATACGGCACGACGTCGTCTTGCTTTTTGTGACCAATGCGGCCCCATATATTTTAAATGCAGGCAAGTCAATAAAGTCGTTTTATACGAAATTGGTGCATGTTACTGGTCTCTCCCATGCACTGCATAGAGTGACAGAAGAGGTGAGATCAAGATTTTCTCAAGTGGATGCTCTCGTGTCGTGGACGAAGGAGATTTTCGTCAAGTCTCTAGCTCGTACAATGCAGTTTAAGTCTATGGCTCCTGGTGTTCCACTGCCCCCAGAACCCGTCATCACAAGGTGGGGAACGTGGATTGATGCTACAATTTACTATTGCGATCATTTTCAGGTAGTGAAGAACACCGTAGACAAAATGAAAACGGAGGATGCGAGGGCAACTGAAGCTGCTCAAGAACAGTTCTCGTGCAGCGAAATGGAAGGACAGCGGGTCTTCATAAAGGCAAATTAAAGTTCCTTGACGGAAGGAATCAAATGCTTACAGGAGAAAGGCGCAACGCTAGAAGATTCGCTGGCTCTCGTGGAAAAAAAAAATAGCCAGTGATCTGGAGAAAGTGTCAGGGGAATTGGTGAAATGGCGTCAATAAAAATTAAACATGTTCTATACAAAAACTCAGGTTATGAAACATTATGCAGAATTTCTCAAATTCTGACAGGGGAGTCCTTCAGCATTTTCAATATTGAGGAGGAACTTAATGCTAGTGATTTGGTACACTTCAAGTACGCTCACAATTGTGTCTGCAGATGTGGAAAGGAGTTTCTCCAAGTACAAGAATGTGCTGTCAGTCAATAGGCGTTCACTCGCCTTCGAGAATCACCGCTTGTTGACTGTCATCTATTTCAACTCTGAATGAGGTAAGACTTAAATGTTGGAATGCATACTGCGTATGTACGAGGTAGCGTAGTTGGTTAGGGCAATATGCTACAAGCCGGAAGGTTGCGGGATCGAATCCCAATGGGGTGATATTTTTTCGATTTACTCAATCCTTCCAGCGATTGAATGGCCCTTGGGTCGACTCAGTCTCTAACAGAAATGATTACCAGGAATATTCTTGGAATATTCTTGGGTGTAAAGGGCAGTTGGCGCGTAGGGCTGACAAACTTACCGCCATTTATGAGCCGATTGTCTTTAAGATGTGGGAACCTCAACATCTCTCAACCCTATGGGCCTCCACGGCCTGTTACAGGGATACCTTTACTTACTTCTACCGTACATGTACATTTGATAAGCGTTCCAACACGGTAGAACAAAATCATATTAAAATATTTAGCTTCAAATTCAATCATATATTGCTTAATCTTCAACATAAAAACGAGGCCGCGCCATACCTCAAGCGGTTAGTCGCTGGCTTCCCACCGCGGCGGCCCGGGTTCGATCCCGGGTCTCGTCAAGTGGGATTTGTGGTGGACAATGTGGCGCTGGGGTGGGTTTTCTCCCAGTACTTCGGTTTCCCCTGCCAATCTTAATTCCACCAAATTCTCCATCATAATAATCACCCGGGGCAGACTACAATAGGCCAATCAGTGACGGCCGTGCCGAGTGGATCCATTGGACTCCACCCCCCACTGAGCGAATTAAAAAAACGCAAAAACGAGGACGAACTTAAAAGAGTAACGTTGAGTTCACGGTGTTAATAAAGAGTAAAAAAATATATATAAAATAATTAGTAGATTCTCCATTACANAGAATGCTGTCTTCTGGGATGTGGCGTCGTGTAGATCTTGTGTGAACCGATGTTTCGGAGGAACGTATCGCCTTCATCTTCAGGGTAGAAAAATCGGCGAGCGAGGAACCAGGGTGAGCAGGTGGCTGCTCCGAAACGTCGGTTCACACAAAATCCACACGCGCCACATCCCAGAAGACGGTATTCTTCAAAGCTTCGAATGTCACATCAGCATCACCAACATCATCATTATCGTCGTCATCATTGTTGTTATATAATACAAAATTACTAACTTCTTTAATCCCCAACCAGCCATTTGTCGGAATGAAGCTCCAGGACAAAGGATGTGATAATGTGCTGCCTGCTTAGGCCTATCGCACACCTCAGCGGGCGGTGACAGAAGAGTATTTTTCTTTATTGCTAGTGGGGTGGGACTAAGTCCCTTGCACTGCGGCCACTTCTGGCCTATTGTACCAGCCCCAGATGACAGGTGAGGGTGATTTGAAGCAATTGGTGGAATGAAGGTTGGCAGGGGAAACCGAAGTACTCGGAGAAAACCTGCCCCAGCGCCACTTTGTCCACCACAAATCCCACTTGACCAGACCCCGGGATCGAACCCGGGCCGCCGCGGTGGGAAGCCAGCGACTGACCGCTTGAGCTATGGCGCGGCCCATGATAGGAGAGTTGGTACCGACTGAGCTGGAGTAGCGGAAACGCTCTGGACTTATATTCGGCAGATGCTCGGTTCGATTCTTTTCCCAAGTCACTCCAGGAAACTTCCAGGTCACGATAGTTGTCTTCCAAATCCTTTCCAAAGTATCATTCTTTCATTCGACGCTATGTAGTACAGCAACTGAAAGCGTCGCTAAATAGACGAACCTGAAGCGATGGTGGAATGATGACTAACAGGGGAAAGGTGATGGGACTCTTGAGAAGAACCCGGATCAGTGCCACTTCGTCCACCGACAACTTCACATGAAATCACCGGCTATTCGGCCCGACGCTCCGCGTCTCGCTGCCCGCGATGCGGCACAGCCTTTACGTTCTATTATTATTATTATTATTATTATTATTATTATTAT
>NW_019722431.1:1187358-1212896 GCF_002891405.2 Cryptotermes secundus | reverse complement strand
ATTATTATTGTTGGAGGGGGTGGGTTTCCCCATGCACCGCGACTAATAGTCTATTGTACGTCCCCCTTTGATATTCTACCAGTCGCCATACCCTTCCGATACTGGTGCTCGCTATCAGCTCCGTTCAGCCAGCGGGGCTGGCAGTGGTACCCGATACTTCCCCATCTACCGGAGGCATTGGAAACTACTTGGGCGGGAAACTTTTTGCCTAATTTTGCTGAGAGGTCTCCTAAGTGGAGGTACAGTTTAACCATTCTTGTCGTCGGCACTAGATGGAAGCGAATGGTCAGCTTCACCTCCGGGGAACAGCCGTCGATATGTATTGTATTTGGGGCTGGGTGGGCCCCACAGGCGGTCTCGACGTTTTGGAGAGGACAAAAATCTCACACCTCCTGTCGTGTAGCTCTTAGCTGGAGCTGTCCTGACTCCAGAGACAAGAAACGATAAACCAAATGAATTAACTGGGAGGAGTGAATAGGCAGTTTAAAGTGTCACTTTGCGAGGGCCGAGAGAAATGGCCCTGAGTGAACCAACCAGAGAGAAGGGCTGAGACATGCTGGGAAAAGATCTACCACGCTGCACTGCGTCACGTCCCAAAAGGCGGTAATATTCACTGTGACGCCAATGAGAACCTCAGATCTCGCGTTTCTCGTCGGTGAAACCAACATAGTTCCCTGGCATGCATATTTGTTTATTAAGGTAGGCCTACATGAAAAGTTTCGGCTGGCCCTGATCACTGGAGTGATGCGCATGCGTGTGGCGCTCGCATCCCGTCTCTGGGTTGAAGGCCGGCCACATGCCACTCTATCCGTGCAATAGTGGCACAACAGACAAGTTAAGGCTTTTAAAATTTAAAAAAATAAAACTATCCTGGAATGAAGTTTCAGGCCGCAGCCAGGGCGACTACTTTTACCTCGCCGTATCAACTGCTAAGATCTCTCCTAGTCATCAGCTTTGTCGTTTCCATCTCCATTTTATCTTCTTCTGCATCGTATTCCTTTACTCTGTCTTCTACCAATTATTATTATTATTGTCCTTCATCTTCTCCCCAACCTCTCCTTCGTCCTCTTCTCTTCCTCCTTGTTGTAAATCGCCCCACCCGCCCTATCTTCTGCCTCGCGTCCATCTCTTCGTACCGAAAATGGTGGCCTAGCGGTAACGCTCCAGACTTGAATTCTGGTGGTGTTCGGTTCGAATCTCGGCAGGGACCCCGGTTATCATGAGTGAGGTTTTTGTGGTTTTCCTCAGACCCCCGTCAAATGCCGGGTCAGTATCTCAGTTAGGCTACAACCGCGTACTTCAGTCATCCAACCAATCCACTCTTACAGTCTCGATGCTAACTAACTCCGTGGCCTGTAGTCCGCAAGCGAACTATACCGACCGAGCGACCGCCGCTTGTCGTCGAAGTTAGTGCCAACTTTTGCGGTTAGAGGCTGTCGCGTGGTCAGCGCAACGAATCCCCACGGCCGTTAACTTCGGTTTTATAGACCGGAGCCGCTATTTTCTTGAAATAGTTCCTCAATTATCCTCACGAGGCTGAGTGGACCCCATTCCAGACCCACTACTTCTCAGAAAATCTGGTAGCGCCGGGAATTGAACCCGGGACCTCTGGATCTGCAGCCAGGAACTCTGACCACTAGACCACAGAGGCGGTGATCTCGAGGCTAAGTGTCGTTAAATAAGCAACCAAGAAACCTCCCTTGTCGCTCTCTTTCATGTTCCGTTTATCCACTTTCTTCCTCGCATCCATATTCTCCTTATTTTCTTGCTCTCCTCTTTCACATCTTTCTGCCCACTTCTTCCCCCCCCCCCTTGTTATTCCAAACCTGAGTCGGCACAGCTCAATCGGTGTAGAGACTGGGCGGCCTGGGTTCCATTCCCGGCACGGGCAACAGACTTTTCCCTTCTCCACAGCGTCCAGGATGGTTCCGAGGCCCACCCAGCCTCCTGCCCAATGTGTACGGGGGCATGAAGCTGACCACTCACACGTCTCCGTGGGTTGGTGCACAGGGACAGTTGAACCTTTACCTTTAAGCACTTCAGTACAAGATAAAGAGTTGTTCAGTCTCGGAACACAGCAGCAAGGCATGAAATACCATCCGTAAGAACGGCAGAAACAATGGAGTCCTCACTTCGTATCCCAGTTTCTACCAATTACGTATAACAGTACTGCGACCCGGAGTTCGCTAATTGGGAATACTTTCACCGACTGTCCCTCAAAACATCTGCGTTCCGCCAGTCCCCACAGAGGGTCAAAACCTTCTTCATGGGAAGACAGTCCAGAGAGAGGCCGGAAGTGAAGGTTCTAAATCACGAGCACTTCCCCAAAGCGTACTGTCTTGCAGCTTTGCATATCTCGCCTGCCCTACTGAGTGTTCAGAAACATTCAAAGCTAACTAAACGGCAGACACGTTGCGTACAAGGTGGAAATCATTTCCTTGCATTTACTCAAATATCTGCCACACGAAAGAAATGTTTTACGCAAAATGCATTGATTGTAATGAGTTCTATATTGTGTCATGCGCCGATTTGCTGATTCATAATCCATTTATATAGCTAGACAGCCGCTAGCCACAGAGTCGCTACCGAGGCACTCAGGCAGGTACAGAATCAGCTAGCTAGACACTCAGCCATGCAATCACAAAGCCAGTCAGCTAGCTAGACACTCAGCCATGCAATCACAAAGCCAGTCAGGCAGCTGGACACTCAGCCATGCAATCACAAAGCCAGTCAGGTAGCTGGACACTCATCCATGCAATCTCAAAGCCAGTCAGGTAGCTGGACACTCATCCATGCAATCTCAAAGCCAGTCAGGTAGCTGGACACTCATCCATGCAATCTCAAAGCCAGTCAGGTAGCTGGACACTCATCCATGCAATCTCAAAGC
This sequence comes from Cryptotermes secundus, assembly GCF_002891405.2. Lineage (NCBI taxonomy): Eukaryota > Metazoa > Arthropoda > Insecta > Blattodea > Kalotermitidae > Cryptotermes > Cryptotermes secundus. The sequence continues at coordinate 1,210,009 of NW_019722431.1, read as the reverse complement.
CAGTCAGGTAGCTGGACACTCATCCATGCAATCTCAAAGCCAGTCAGGTAGCTGGACACTCATCCATGCAATCTCAAAGCCAGTCAGGTAGCTGGACACTCATCCATGCAATCTCAAAGCCAGTCAGGTAGCTGGACACTCATCCATGCAATCTCAAAGCCAGTCAGGTAGCTGGACACTCATCCATGCAATCTCAAAGCCAGTCAGGTAGCTGGACACTCATCCATGCAATCTCAAAGCCAGTCAGGTAGCTGGACACTCATCCATGCAATCTCAAAGCCAGTCAGGTAGCTGGACACTCATCCATGCAATCTCAAAGCCAGTCAGGTAGCTGGACACTCATCCATGCAATCTCAAAGCCAGTCAGGTAGCTGGACACTCATCCATGCAATCTCAAAGCCAGTCAGGTAGCTGGACACTCATCCATGCAATCTCAAAGCCAGTCAGGTAGCTGGACACTCATCCATGCAATCTCAAAGCCAGTCAGGTAGCTGGACACTCATCCATGCAATCTCAAAGCCAGTCAGGTAGCTGGACACTCATCCATGCAATCTCAAAGCCAGTCAGGTAGCTGGACACTCATCCATGCAATCTCAAAGCCAGTCAGGTAGCTGGACACTCATCCATGCAATCTCAAAGCCAGTCAGGTAGCTGGACACTCATCCATGCAATCTCAAAGCCAGTCAGGTAGCTGGACACTCATCCATGCAATCTCAAAGCCAGTCAGGTAGCTGGACACTCATCCATGCAATCTCAAAGCCAGTCAGGTAGCTGGACACTCATCCATGCAATCTCAAAGCCAGTCAGGTAGCTGGACACTCATCCATGCAATCTCAAAGCCAGTCAGGTAGCTGGACACTCATCCATGCAATCTCAAAGCCAGTCAGGTAGCTGGACACTCATCCATGCAATCTCAAAGCCAGTCAGGTAGCTGGACACTCATCCATGCAATCTCAAAGCCAGTCAGGTAGCTGGACACTCATCCATGCAATCTCAAAGCCAGTCAGGTAGCTGGACACTCATCCATGCAATCTCAAAGCCAGTCAGGTAGCTGGACACTCATCCATGCAATCTCAAAGCCAGTCAGGTAGCTGGACACTCATCCATGCAATCTCAAAGCCAGTCAGGTAGCTGGACACTCATCCATGCAATCTCAAAGCCAGTCAGGTAGCTGGACACTCATCCATGCAATCTCAAAGCCAGTCAGGTAGCTGGACACTCATCCATGCAATCTCAAAGCCAGTCAGGTAGCTGGACACTCATCCATGCAATCTCAAAGCCAGTCAGGTAGCTGGACACTCATCCATGCAATCTCAAAGCCAGTCAGGTAGCTGGACACTCATCCATGCAATCTCAAAGCCAGTCAGGTAGCTGGACACTCATCCATGCAATCTCAAAGCCAGTCAGGTAGCTGGACACTCATCCATGCAATCTCAAAGCCAGTCAGGTAGCTGGACACTCATCCATGCAATCTCAAAGCCAGTCAGGTAGCTGGACACTCATCCATGCAATCTCAAAGCCAGTCAGGTAGCTGGACACTCATCCATGCAATCTCAAAGCCAGTCAGGTAGCTGGACACTCATCCATGCAATCTCAAAGCCAGTCAGGTAGCTGGACACTCATCCATGCAATCTCAAAGCCAGTCAGGTAGCTGGACACTCATCCATGCAATCTCAAAGCCAGTCAGGTAGCTGGACACTCATCCATGCAATCTCAAAGCCAGTCAGGTAGCTGGACACTCATCCATGCAATCTCAAAGCCAGTCAGGTAGCTGGACACTCATCCATGCAATCTCAAAGCCAGTCAGGTAGCTGGACACTCATCCATGCAATCTCAAAGCCAGTCAGGTAGCTGGACACTCATCCATGCAATCTCAAAGCCAGTCAGGTAGCTGGACACTCATCCATGCAATCTCAAAGCCAGTCAGGTAGCTGGACACTCATCCATGCAATCTCAAAGCCAGTCAGGTAGCTGGACACTCATCCATGCAATCTCAAAGCCAGTCAGGTAGCTGGAGACTCAGCCATGCAAACACAAAGCCAGTCAGGTAGCTGGACACTCAGCGATGCAATCAAAAAGCCAAGTCAGCCGGTCACTTCGAAGTGAGTGAGCGATCAGCTGTGTGTCTGTGCACAGGTACTGCTGGGCATGACACAAGCACGCAACAAGTGTCCAGTTCCAAGTCACAAACGGAAACTTCACTTGACGTGAGGCCTGTGTGTTGCATGTGGTGACGGGACCGAACAGAATACAACACATGCGGGATGAATGAATGAGCGCTGGAACGCGGGGGAGGTGACGAATAGGGACAGCACGGTGAAGAGAGAGAAGGAGAGATGTTAAGAAATGTGACGCGACGTGGGTTACTCTTTTTATTCTTCCTTTCTTCTACATTTCCTCTGCAGTGCATAGTATAATAAATAGTCAAAGAGTTACATGTCTTTTGGGATATAACGCCGTGTAGTTTGTGAAAATCAACCGGCGCTTCGGAGGTAGAAGTTGCTTCCATCATCAGGGTCAAAGAGTAAACCAATCAAGAAACAAAAAAAGAACAGGTGGCAAACTTCATGCTGATTTCTTATTTGGCTTACCCACCCCTCGATACTGAAGATGAAGGTGATATGTTCTTTCGAAACGTCGGTTGACTTTCACCGGGCATCCCAGTAGTCACCGCTGTGTAAACCTCAAATACAATATAATAATATTATTTTACTTAGTCTTGTTTTACACTAACTTCGCCGACAAGCGGCGGTCGTTCGGTCGGTATAGTTCGCTTGCGGACTCAAGCCACAGAGTCTGAGTCTTGGTTCGTGTTGAAATAATCCTTCCAGCCGCACTATGGCCCTGAGGTCGACTCAGCCTCTAACAGAAATGAGTACCAGGAATCTTCCTGCGGGGTAAAGGGCGGCTGAAGCGTAAGGCTGACAGCCTCACGCCATCTGTGAGCCGACTGTACAGAAAATATGGGAGCCTCGACGTCTCACACTGTGATTGTACGGCTTCGATGACAGGATTGATGAATAATGAGTTGCCAAAGACGTGGATGGAAAGAGCCGTGACCTATTAGAACAACCATCTTGACATTTGTTTTAGGGGCTGAGGTGACATTTCTCCGGTACTGTAGCAACCGCCATGAAGACGAATAGGGGAGTGGAGATATAAATCCATGGGTTCTCAACCTAATCACTACATGGAAGTGAATAATCAGTTTCAGGACACGGCCGCTTTACCTGTGGCAGAATCGCCCCAGACCTTATCTGCGCGCTGTGAAACTGTGCCTATTGGGAATAGAACCCCGATTCCCCGGTCGTCCATCTCGCAGCCTAGTCCCAGCGCTTTCCCAGCTCCTGTGTAGAGTCCTATCCTATTTTATTTCCTGCTCGTTTATTTAACGATGCTTCCAATAGCTTCAGTGAATACTGAAGTGCGAGGAAGAGCCCGCAGGCAGTAAGTCTGGAGGGACTGAGGAAAACTACAGGAGACGTCAGTCAGCACAAATTTGAAAGCGGAACCTTCGTCATATTCACCCGCTCTACCACGACCTGTAACAGGGAATGAGCCGGGAATGATTGGGAAGGAAGCGATTGTGACCTGCTTTAAGGAATTATCCTTACTTCTAAGCAAAGGGACGGCAGCCATGAAAATCCTGTCAGGATAACCGGTCTGCAGAAGAAGAATCGACCCTGGGACCCCGTAAATATAAAACAGCAAAAAACAGTACTGTCTGCTGGGATGTGACGCCGTCTAGGCTTGTGGATATTTGCGAACGTTTCGGAGGAAACTGCAGACTCCATCTTCAGGTTTTGTTGGTATCCGTCTACTAGATTGCACGACGACGTTACAAAGCCTAGTCTCACAAAGCAGTTCAAGGTCAAGCATGGGCGCACCAAGATGTCTCTGTGACGTCATGTGGTGGCGGGCACAGGATGCGGTTTGCGGGTCGACCTCCCCACTGAGGCCCCCACAGTGCTACCAACGCTTAGTCCATGGGGGTTGGGCACAGGGTTCAAATCCCCACACTGGAAGGACATTTCGTTATGGTTCATGACACAAATAAGTTATGTGGGAAATGGGTTTTGCGAAAGTTTATGGGATTCTGGGATGCGACGCCGTGTGGTCTCTAAAATAGGTACCGACGTTTCGGAGGAGCCTTCAGCCTCTATCTTCATCCACCGTGATGCCGTGTTGTCTCGAAGATAGGTACTGACGTTTCGGAGAAACCTGCTGCCTCCATGTTCAGGGTAGAAGAGACTCGTCTAGCAGACTACATGGCGTCACATTACAGAAGACTGTTATTGTCGCGACACTGTGGCCCGAGAGGCAGCCCTCTCGCTCCGAAAATTGGGCCCCTCTTCTCCCGACCGCAATTCTGCAAGTTCTGGCTGTTTCCCAGAGTAGGGACTACGGACTCGTTCTCCCACCGCTTACATAAATTTCTTTGGGAGGGGGCGAGTCGGGATAGCTCAGTCAATGTAGAGACGGTCTACGGGCTGGACGACCGGGTTCGGTTCTCGGGAGGGGTAAGATTTTTGCCTACACAGCGTCCAGCCCGACTCCGGGGCCTACCCGGTGTCCTATCAAATTCATACGGGAGCCGTTTCACTGTGGGCAAGGCGGCCGGGGCGTGAAGCTGACCACTCACCTCCATCTAGTGCCGAGATCAAGAATAGTGGAGCTATACCTCTATTCCCCATACGTCTTCGAAGCGTGGTGCGTAATTAATTAAGCCCATGGACAATTTTACCTGATATCAATTTTAAGTTAGCATGGCAGTGGAGCTTTAGAGTCGCATTCAAGCGGTACTCGGTTAGAATTTCTCCAAGTCACAGGCTATCCTGAGGCTCTTCCTGATTTTCCTCACGGGCTGGACGACCGAGGGGTCGCAGTTCAAGTCCCAGTAAGGTCAAGAATTTTCTCCTCTCCATGTCGTCCAGACCGGCTCTAGGGTCCACCCAAACTCCTATCCAATGGGTACCGGGAGCTCTTTCCCCGGGGGTAAAGCGGCCGGGGCGTGAAACTGGCCACTCATCTCTAGCTACTACCGAGGTCAATGAAAATGTGGATCTATATATCCACTCCCCCCATACGCCTTCATGGCACTGTGCTTAATTAGTTAACCACAGGAGCAACTTTACTTTTTTCCCCCCCTTGGCACTACAGCCCCAGTGGGCCTAGGCCTACCTCCATGAACTTCTCCGTTCACTTCGGTTTTTCTAGATCTTACACATTCGGTAGGACTCCTTGGGCGGGTGATCAGCTCGTCGCAAGGCCTCTACCTGTACACAAACACAGAAAAACGCACACAAACATCCATGCCCTGAGTGGGATTCGAACCCTCAATCCCGGCTTCCGAGCGAACGAAGACAGTGCATGCCTCAGACCGCTCGGCTACCGTGACCGGCAGTGTATAAGAATAATATATAAGAATTCAGTTCGTACCTCACAGGAAACAGATCCGAACCCACGATCCCGGCTTCCGAGCGAGCGAAGACAGTGCATGCCTTAGACCGCTCGGCTACCGTGACCGGCAGTGTATAAGAATAATATATAAGAATTCAGTTCGTACCTCACAGGAAACAGATCCGAACCCACAATCCCGGCTTCCGAGCGAGCGAAGACAGTGCATGCCTTAGACCGCTCGGCTACCGTGACGGGCAACTTTACCCTTTACCTTCCAGATATTTCATGAATAGTAACCTTGACTAGACCACGAACGTTTCGTTCCAGATTTATGCCATTACATCCGACATTCTGTATTTCAACGCTGTGTAGTCTATGCTCTGACAGCGTCGCAAATTAACCCACCATCACAGCAATATGAATAAGTTAACCAGTCAACGGTGATCGCTTTGCTTTGCCTTCGCCAACGACAATGCTCGAAGCTGCATCTCTTCATTACGTGGTGCTTAGGCGCAGAGGAAACATTACGAACTTCTAACAAAAGATGTTAAACGATTTGGAGCAGATTCTGCGCATTTGCTCATGTAGTTTACGGTACAAAAATGGAAGTCGGCACTCCACTGACACATGTATGGAAAAATAATGCCAACTTGAAGGTGAAATAACGTCCTTTAATGTCTTTTACAAGTACGGCAGTGTTACCAATTGTGTGCAGGAAACACGACTGAGGATAAAGGAAATCCGAGAATACTCTGTAAGGTATGCAGCGAAACCCACATCACAAGGACTCCGAATCTCCACGCAACACAATTAGAGATTTTAGGCTTTCGTATCTTTTCGGAGATACATGCTGCTGCCATCTTCAGGGTAGAAATGAACAGGGTGAGTGTTCATGTATATGATGTGGCCCAAAAAAGTCTCCATTTTAGAAAGCGTATAAAATAATTTTATTTATTGTATGAAATTCTGGGCTCAGTATTCTCGCACTCTGAGTAGACCGATGCCATCTTCAGTGGATAAAGCGACAAGACGGTGATGTCAGTCAAAACCGCTGTACGAATCTGGTAATCTGAGAATTTCAATGGCTGCACGCACCGCGTAAATAAAACCAATAACAGAGGCGAGTGACTCCGGAACCCTATTGGCTCTTACGCATACTGAGGAAGTCTTTCATTGAACGAAACTGAATCACAGTGTTTGGCAATATTACGAATAGCCATACCTCCAACGAAAGAGCCTCTATTCGACATACTAAATTAAGCGATTGACTTGTTTTGAATTAACTTTGAGGAGAGGACCAGTGACTTGGATCTTGTGAACTTTAGGATTGCACAGAAGGCTGAGAGAATTTTTTAAATACAGTCGGGTCAAGGAAGGAATGAACACAAATCCCTTTCCTCAATCTACCTTGGAGTCGCCTTTCTTCTGTGTTAATTTCCCCATTTCCATCACTTTACAACTTCTATTCTAGAATACAGCTTCCTGGGATGTGAAGCCGTGTAGTTTGTGAACTCCAAGGCTTGTCCACGTTCGTGAAAACCTCCAGTCTGCACTTAACATCTTTACTGTGGTCCCGTCTACAGACACTCTATCCCTCTTTCTCAGTTCTGTCTTTAATCGGTTTCGAACGATACAGCGATGGGCTTCGGGCTGGATGCCTAAGGATCCGTTAGTGATAAGAGAGTTTTCTCTTCTCGACAGCGTCCAGACCAGTTCTGGGGCCCAGCCAACCTAAAGTCAGGAGCCGGGACGTCAAGCTGACCACTGAACTTCATCTAGTGTCAAGGTGCCTTCGCTCTCTCATAGGTCTGCACTGTGTGACGCTTAACCCTATACTGCCCAGTGGTCACTATTGCTCTCACAATAAAAAGCGACCGTTTCCCTAAACAGCATTAACCGGATTGGCTTTGTAGTGGGGATATACAGGGTTTCCTGTGAGGTACGGACTGGATTTATATAGGCCTGTAACATTTGGTTGCCGATCACAGTGGCCGTGCTGTCTAAGGCATGAACAGTCTTCGCCCGCTCGAACACTGGGATCGCGGATTCGAATCTCACTCGAGGTATGGATGTCTGTGTGCGTTTAATCTGTGTTTGTGTTGTTCTGTGCCTTGCGACGGGCTGATCCCCCGTCCAAGACCGACTGTATATAGATTAAGAAAATTAAAAAGCGGCCAAGGTCCACAAGGGCTGTAGAGCGATAGATAGATAGTATAGCCGACCGCCGATCTACAGATGTCACGACTATCGCTCGAGATGCGACCTTTGTCCCGGGGAACACACTTCGGGTTTATGACTTACAGAGTCTCCAGAACCAGCACCGTGTATTACCGTTTTAAATTAAAATTGCGTACAGTGATTGTCAATCTTTACATTAGTCCTCCTTCAAGCTTGCCTCTCAGTGATCGCTTCCGCCGTCATCATTACTTTTACTCACACCGAATCACTCACATCTTCCTGGCCATACACACTACTCGCTACCCCTTCCTGTAACTCCCTTTTCTGTTCTCTGTCTAAACTTCAACTGTCCTTCCCCACTCCCTAAAACCGACTGCCTCTTTTCACTCATCCTCAGGTTGCTTCCAGCTACAACTGTAAGCACAATAGACCACTGTAGGTCGCGGTGCAAGGGCCGAGGAGGCCTCCCCCTCATACATTCATTCCTGCCACAAGTCCCCAAGTGACCATTAAATGAAAACAAGAGACAGCCAAGGGTCAAGCCAGGAGCCAGTCCCGCATCTGTTTCCGATGTGTCTATCTTAAATATTCTCAGGTCTCCAAGTCACACGGATAGGCAGTTCAAGACCCCCTCTGGCAGGTCTCGCACAATGTCAAATCATGGATTTACCACTCAAAATACCTGCCTATCTCGACAGAAGATAACACTAGGAGCAAACTGGCGACGCTAATGACAATAGTGGCACCATAAGCCTAAGGAGGACTATGTTGAATTATAAATAGACGGTCACGGGATGGTACCTCGCTGTAGGAGCGCCTCTCAGGGTGTGCAAACAATGCATAAACTGGTCATAACCACAATTAAATAATTTTCAGCGAGGGACGTACGGTTACAATATTCCCCCATTAAGCCGAGGTGTGTCCGAGTCGAACAGATGAGAGACGCTACCTTGGCTTAATGCCATTCTCCCGTACGAACCGAGCAGTACATTAATTCTTTACAATACGGTGTCGTAATTACCCACAAGCAATAACAACCAAGACAGATTATTTCAGTTCTGAAAATCACACTCTTCCATGAATCTTAAACAACTCAACACGTCACGCAAACTTGACATCTACAATTTCCTGTAGCATAAGCTGCCGTACAAAACAACTAACCCTTAATTAATATCAGATAAGATGATCCACAACTTACATAAAGTGCACATAATTCCTAAGGATTACTATTAGTAAGTAAGTAAGTAAAGGTATCCCTGTAACAGGCGGTGGAAGCCCATAGGGTTGTGAGATGTTGAGGCTCCTACATTTTCCACACAATCGGCTCATAGATGGCGGAAAAAGTTGTCAGCCCTACGCGCCGGCCGCCCTTACCCCCAAGAATATTCCTGGTACTCATTTCTGTTAGACGCTGAGTCGACCCCAGGGCCATAATGCGGCTGGAAGGGTCAGGTCAATTGAAAAAATCCAATGACTTCATCGGGACTTGAATCCGCGTCCTCCCGGCTTGTAGCATAGTGCTTCAACCAACTACGCTATCGCGTGCAAGAATTACTATATCTACTCATAAATGGAAATCTATTAAAATATCTGATTTCCCAAATGTGGATAATTAATCCTGCCATTTTCTGTCAGTACTACAAAGTCGTCACAAGGTTACGCTTCATAATTAACCAGAATATTAATACCTATATTCTACACGAAGTCAGAAATTTAATGAGCTAATCAATCCCCTGCCGTTCACGGTAGCCGAGCGGTCTAAGGCATGTACTGTCTTCTCTCGCTTGGGTTCGAATCCCACTCAGGGCATGAATTTTTGTTTTGTTTGTGCGTTCGTCTGTGTTTGTGTACAGGTAGAGGCCTTGCGACGAACTGATCACCCGCCCAAGGAGTCCTACCGATTGTGTAAGATCTAGAACAACCGAAGTGAACGGAGAAGTTCATGTAGGTAGGCCTAGGCCCATTGGGGCTGTAGTGCCAAGGGGGAAAAAAATCAGTCCCCTAGTTATGTAGACATGTGCCGATTGGAAAAGGTGATTTTTTTAATATATTACTCAAACACAATGATGCGTTACCCTCACTCAACAGATTATAACACTGGCACGCATACAATTGGTAACTTCTAAATCCACATTAGTCCAGTATTATTTCATGTTTGGTCCTTCTTCACCTAGGCTGGTTACAAGTTGTTTAAGCGGCCTCCGTAGTCTAGAGGTAACGTTCCCACCTCATGACTCGTAGTACGCGGGTTCAAATACCCGGCGGAGGTCGTCGAATTTTTAAGGGCGGAAAAATTCAGGGAACAAGTCCTCCGGGAGGGACTTTAAGCCGTGGGTCCCGTGTCGTAGCTTTACGGCACGTAAAAGAACCTCATATCTCGTAAGGAGATCACTGAGCCAAATTAACGGACGTTTCCCGCCCAACAGCAGTCTCTAATACCTGTGGTAGATGGGAGAAGCATTACAGATACCTCTCAGCTAGTAGAGCCGGTCTCGCTGGCTGGGCGGGACTGATGGTAAGCACCAGTACCGGTAGGATATAGAGACTGGTAGAAATCATAGAGGGAAGCACAATGGTCCAATACAGGTCTCAGTGCATGGGGAAACCCACCCTCTCCAATAACTAACTAACTACAAGTTATTCACTCTCATTACAGACATGAATCATTCCACAATATAATACCGTACTCAGAAGCGTACTACAAATCGTGAAGCAAATATGGCCCAAATATATCGCAAACTGAAATCCAAGGCCAACATATCAGAACACGTACAATTCTGCTCCAACTTAACACCCATCTCTAGCGCCATATTTATATAACGTGGTAAACAGACATGACTTCCCATCTTATTTTAAAAGGCATCATATCTTCAGAACTGGGAGATCATCAATATTAGGATTTATAGGTTCATACACTCAGCATCCTAACACGAGTCCAATCTTCACACCACTGCCACATTTTCGAACAATATTAAGATGTAACAATAGACAATTATAATAAAATTAACTTATTTTGATGCACAATACTCTAATAGCTCCGATAACCTTGGGAATTGTGTTTACATTCTTACGATAAATATAATATTATGCCGTCGATATTACGGGAAACTAGTATCACACAATTCATTGCTACACAATTTATACGCTTTGCCACTGAAGCAGTCACACATAGAAATGAACACAATTTTAACAACAGTGAAATCAGTGAACTCTCTTGACATTAACACAAATAAGTGCACTACACGAATATGCACGAAAATCTCCTTGTAATCTCATAACTGATACACTAACACTGATCTTGAGAATGTCCCAATAAGACACTTGGCGACGACCACATTTCTGTCTACAGATATGTTCCAATATTTTCAAAACAGCATGATCAGAATTAGAATATTTATACAAGAACATACCACTTACAAGACACATTAAACACTGATGACCTACAAGCCGCAATTGGAAGGTCCAGGGTTTAGCGATAGTCCATACATGGAGGTGAAGAGGTGAAGTGAGATCACCTCGGCGTGACATTGAAGTAACCTTTGATTTTGCGGTACCTATGATTCCTTTATCGTTTAGTCTTCTTCCTCTTCTTCCAGTTTCGAACCCATGTCTTAATCCGGCGCTCCGAGAGATTAAGTGGCGCAGCTAAATTGATACGACGAGGACTGCAGAGGTAAATGTCCTTTCGGAATTCTTGATCTTCACAGTAAGTTGTAGTTGAACACGGGTCTGGTGAAGTGGGATTTGTGGTGGACATAGTGGCGCTGGGGCAGGTTTTCTCCGAGTACTTAGGTTTCCCCTGCCAATCTTAATTCCACCAATTGCTGCACAATCACCCTCACCTATCATCTGGGGCTGGTACAATAGGCCAGAAGTGGCCGCAGTACAAGGGACTTAAGTCTCACCCCACTAGCAGCAGCAGTAAACGTTGTAGTTGAAGCGGTTGAAAGACTGGCTATTTGCATCACCGTTGGTGGCACGATATTCAGTGGTCTGTCGCTGTTCAACTTCTTCCGCTCCGTACTGCAGCCTGCTACACACGACTGATACCCACACCGTTGGGTTACATCTTCTGATCCTATGCCAGTTTTCGGAACTTATCTAAGTCTCCGTAAACCACTTGCGATCTCGAAATCACATCGAATCCGTGAAGTCCACTTCCTGAATTATTGAACTCGTCGGTATCGAATTTACATGCGTCTCACGTATGATCCTTATAGGCCTATGAGATCAACCAAAAATCGTCCCGCGATCGACGCGTTGGACATGCCTGATGTAAGAGATAAGGGGGACGAGATGCCTTTTCATTTGGAACGCCATGTTCGATCTTCACAACAAACTGTTCCGAGAACGTTGTCATTGGAGAAAATTCCTTTCTGACCGTCCAACTTGCCGTAAAAGGCACAGTGCGCCAATGCAGAGACTTGTGTCCGTCTGTGTAACTGAACCGGCGGCCTGGGAAAATATTTGCAGACAGGAATACATAGTGTTCTTGTGTGTCTCGCGATAGCAAGACCTATGTAACTAGATCAGCGAGTCCATCTATTTTTAACTAACGAAATAATTCCAAATATTTATGTTGCGTTTGACGGAAGGTTACAGAATGAAACCGAGAAGGCTGGAGTATCGGCAACGCTGTAGACTTGTATTCGAGTGGTGATTGGTTCGAGTCTCTGTTGCGACGCTGGCTATCCTGGCTGAGCTTTCTCGCGGATTTTCTCGGTCCCTCCAGCAAAACGCCGGGATAGTACCTCAATTATGCCACTGTTGAAAGTGTCGTTAAATAAACAATAACTAACTAACTAACCTCATGGAGCTGAGCTCTTCTTTAAAAGACGCCAATTATGTTGCTACTCAAGAACATTCCAGCAATTTTCTGGAACCCGAAGGTTCATTACCGGGTTCACAAGAGCACTCCATCAATCCGTATCCTGAGCCAGATCAATCCAGGCAATACCACTCCCATCCTATCTATCTAAGATATACATTTTAATGTTATCCACTCGCCCACGTCTTGGTCTTCCTAGTGGCCCACTTTGGTTCTGGCTTTCCCACCGATATCCTGTAGACTATAAACTCAATATGACGTCGTCTGCTTCAGGCTCAGCCCGCTTTATTTCAGGAGCTAGACCCCCGTAATTGGACAAGGGGCTATGTGGCAGGTGTGCACAGACTGACAGGAAAAGTTTTCCTTCATGGGATGTAACTCTGGTCTCCCGAGTTAAAACCAGTCGCTGAAACATAAAATGTGTCCTTCAGATTAATTAAGCATCACACCATGAAGATATATTGAGTGAGGAGTGGAGGTATAGCTCCATGAATTCCTAACCTCATCACTAAATAGAAATGAGCAGCCAGAATCAGCTCCTGGGGATACAGCCTTCCATGTCCACTGGATAGGAGGACTGGTGTGTCCCAGAGATGGATCTCTGCCCCTTCCGAGAATCGAGCCGCGATTTCCCGGCTCCGCATTGACCCATTTGTGAGCCATTCAAATGACTTCCATGTATGTTTAAATAAGGAGCCAAGAGGGCGCAGTCATCCTTCCAGAATCTCTCTCATTTCCTTTCCAAACAAGCAATGAAAGAAACAGAGCAATAAGTCACGTTAAACAAAAGCAGAGGGCAATAAAAACTGGCAAGTGGTTAAAAAACATGTGCACAGCTGTTGCGGAGCCTCGAATTAACACAACTGAACTAAACAGGCGTCTAATTCTGCTGCTTGACTGAGAACTGGGCTCAAAGACTTCTTGCACCACCGCTTCGCCTCTTCCTCCTCCAAACATTTCTTTTCATCCTTTTCTTTCTCCCACGTCTCTTCATTCGCCTTTATCCAGTCAGCTCAGATGGAACATATTTCTAAGGTAAAGCTATCACCGAAACAGGTCATGAAGGCCCATAGGGCTGTGAGGCGTGGAGACTCGTACATTTTCTAGAGAGTCGACTCACACATGGCGGTGAGGTTGTCAGCCTTACGCGCCAACGTGTCCCCTTAACAGGTCAAGGAGGCCCATTGTGATGTGAGGCGTCGAGGCTTCTAAATTTTGTAGACAATCTGCTTGCGGATCGCATTGAGATTTTAAGGCTTACGCGCCAACCTTTCCATGTAACAGGTCAAGGAGGCCCATAGGGCTGTGAGGCGTCGAAGCTCCTTCATTTTCTAGATAGTTGGCTCATGGATGGCGGTGAGATTGTCTTCCTTACGCGCCATCCAGTCCCTGTAACAGGCCATGGGGGCCCATAAGGCTGTGAGACGTCGAGGCTCCTTTATTTTCTAGCAATCAGCTCACAGATGGCGGTGATTTTGTTAGCCTTACGCGCCAAGCTGACTCTGTAACAGGCCGTGGATGCCCATTGTGCTGTGAGACGTCGAGGCTCCATTTTCTATACCATCGTCTCACAGATGGCAGTGATGTTTTCAGCCTTACGAGCGAAGCTGTCCCTGTAATAGCCCGTGGAAGCCCATAGTGCTGTGAGACGTCGAGGCTCCCTCATTTTTAAGAGAATCGGGGCATGGATCGTGGTGAGGTTGTCAGCCTTACGCGCCGTCCGCCCTTTACCCCCTGTAAGATGAAATTAATTACCTAGTTGTACATCCGTCTTTTTTCAATTTCATTTTTTTTCTTTAAAATTCCAGAGTGCGGGGCAGATGTGTGGTTTTCCCCACGTCTCTGATACCCCACATTCTGTAATCTCGCTGTATCAGTGGGGGTACATTCCACTTTGTTTCTCAATTGCAGGAAACAACTGAGACTCCGCAGATGTTGCAGTTCCAGTGAGCCTCATGACGGCCCTAAGCAGCCGAAACGCATCGCAGATTCTAATAAGACATGTAGGCCAACTATCATTAGCTTGACGACACAACTAAGAATGAGCATGATGGAATGAATGGGGGCAAGAGTGGGGGTAGGAGTGACAATAAAAAAAAAAGGGGTGTTCTTGAATGAAGCTCGGGCGGACTGGTGAAGCTGGCGCAAGACAGGTATATGTAGCAAAACAATACGTTCCGAGGTTTTGAAACTTTCCTCCTACTACATTATCTCAAGCGCACGAATTCGGGCTCCCACTGCGCTTGGATTCTACGTCGTGTAGCTTGACAGTTTATCGAAGTTTCGTAGGAACATATTGCCTTCATCTTCAGGGTCTAAGTGTAACCAAGTAAGCAAGAAACAGAAACTTTCTCTGCCAACAGTACCATATCCCAGCAACGCCTTGAGAACCTCTCGGGGTCCTTGGCATACTCAAACCCCCTCACCACGATAAGGTGGAGACACCAACGAGGGGGGGGGGAACCTTAATCGAGAGTAATGTATTCTGTAACGTGACGCCGTGTACTGTTGTACAAGTTTAGCGACGTTTCGGGAAGGGTTCGTTGCCTCCATCTTCGTGGTAGGAGAGTAGGCCGAGCAATCAGTGAACAGATTCTTAGCCGCGATTTGAAGCCAGGACTTCTGGAGAACGAAGCAACAGCAATAACCACTTCGTGACGATTTGTGCCTTCTGACTACGACAGAAACATTGGAGTAAATAAACACGTGAGATCGAATGTTACAGAAATGAAGGGCGCGGTCTTTTGTGGTTGTAACGCGGTGCAGTTCGACGTTCGGAGTAACATATCGCTGCTTCCCGCCTGCTTCTGCCGGTTTCTGGCTCGGCTTTACTCTTCCACCCTGAGGATTGAGGGGATAATCTCCTCCGAAACGTCGGACTCTCCGCACTATTCGGCATTACAGACTAGAAGGCTTCTGTTTATTACTTAGAAGTAGGTGGGAGGATGATATTAAAATTGATCCCAGATAGATAGGATGGGATGATGTGGATTGGATTGATCTGGCTCAGGAGATGTACCAGTGGAGGGCTCTTGTGAACATGGTAACGAACCTTCGGGCTCCATAAAACGCTGGGAAGTTCTTGAATAGCTGCACAACTGGAGGCTTCCCAAGAAGGGTTAGCTCCACGGAGTTAAGCTTCTGTTTGTTAGGCTATGGGTTCACAGTATCGGACTTGTCCACTTACACCGCTATTGAACTGAACTCGAAGCAATAACAGGGAAAACAGACAAGTTGAGGGGTACCGGCGGGACAAAGGGAAGACGCGAAACCAGAGAACCCTTTGGAGAGGACAGGATCGTGCAGAATATGCTGGTGCCCCCTTCTGTGGCCCCAAGATTTGCATTTCAGAAGGACGTGCAAAGGACCGAAGCCCTGCGCACACTCTGGATACAGTAAAATGTGCACTCCGAGATAACTCAGTCAGTACAGTGATCAGGTTATGTACCTGATGACCGAGAAATCGGATTCGATTCCCAGCAGGGAACATCTAGCCTGGCTCTGCAGTCTGAACAGCTTCCTATCCGGCGGGTACCGAGGATAAAGCGACCGAAGCAACAAACCGACCACTCAGATATATCTAGTAGCAAGGTTAAGAATGCAACTGCTTCCCTGAAACGTCTCAAGCCCTGGCACTGCAGGTTTCCTGCCGCTCACAGTTGCCGGCCGAGCGGTCTAAGGCACGAACTGTCTTCACTTGCCCAAACACTGGGGTCGTGGTTTCGAATCCCACTCGAGGCATGGATGTCTGTGTGTGTGTTCTATGCATGTAGCGGCCTTGCGACGGGCTAATCCCCCGTCCAAGGAGTCCTATCGACTGTGTAAAAGATCTTCATGGCGTGGTGCTTAATTTAGCGTAGGTACAACTTTGCTTATGATTTATTTAACCAAACTGTCAGAAGTTCAGTTCAGAGGAAGCACGCGGTAGCGTATTTGGTTGAGGCAGTATGCTACAAGCCGGGAGGTAGCGGGTACGATTCCCAATTAAGTCACTGGATAGATTTATCTTTTATCAGAAGTTCAGATCATACAGAATTTAATAGTAGAACCATTAATTAACGATTAATTGGAAAGAACGTGAAAAAACGATCGTTGCTTATGTGAATGTATTATCTTGGCATTCACATAGTGGGGTCCGCGAGCAAGTAATCGAAACGTCGGGACAGTAGGTGTTCCGGAATAAAAGACAGCAGCTTTGCCGCGGGGGCCCTACCCGAAATTGGGTCAGAGTACAGGTGTTCTTGCTGGATTCTCACACGCTCCAGATAAGTAGTATCGTGTTCTGTAACCCTTCCGCGTCCTTCAGCAGACGCGGCGAGACGAACAATGGGCGCGCCCCGCAGCAGACCGAACTGCCATCATGATCATCATCATCCTTTGGCAAACAGAGGGATGTGCAGTATGTGAGAGTTAACGTCCCTGTGCTTAACTAATTCAGCACTACGCCATGGAGGCATATTGGGGAGTGGACGTAAATAGCCACATTTTCCTGTTCTCGGCACTAGTTGGAGGTGAGTGGTCAGCTTTACGCCCTGGCCGCTTTCCCCCGGTATCCATTTGATAGGAGGCTGGGTCGGAGGCCGCGCCATAGTTCAAGCGGTTAGTCGCTGGCTTTCCACCGCGGCGGCCCGGATTCGATCCCGGGGTCTGGTCAAGTGGGATTTGTGGTGGACAAAGTGGCGCCGGGGCAGGTTTTCTCCGAGTACTTCGGTTTCCCCTGCCAATCTTCATTCCACCAATTGCTCCACAATCACCCTTACCTATCATCTGGGGCTGGTACAACAGGCCAGAAGTGGTCGCAGTACAAGGGACTTAGTCCCACCCCACTAGCAATAAAAAAATATGAGGCTGGGTGGGTCCAAGAGCCGGTCTGGAAGACGTGGAGAATTCTTGACCTTACAGGAACTCGAACTCCGACCCCTCAGTCGTCCAGTACCGACCGCGCTATCCCGGCTCCCTTGCTCAATGTAAAATATGAATATTTCAATAATTCGGCATATTGACGCGATTGCCCGCCGCCGGCTTTGGGAAAGTTCAGCAGCGACTAGAACTGTCTTTCCTGTAGACGAACGGTTCACGTGCGCTCGACTGCTACAGGCGCAAAGCCACAGACAACCTGTGACTCACTATTCATGTCGCGGGCCCTGAAACATCTTCCAGTCGTATTTGCGGAAATATTTAGAAATCATGTTTGTATATTCAAGCCAACTATTCTGCTCCCTTGTGGGAAACATGCTGCAACGAGCATATGAAAAATAAGTGAGGTGAGTAGAATAAAAAGAAAAAGAAGCAGCAGCTCAGAAATGAGAAGTGAAGCTTATTCAAGCGCACGGCAACGAGTGGGTGGGCGCTTTCACAAATCCTCAAAGAGAACCTGCGCAAGGAGTAAGGCGGGCATGTACGGCTTAAGATGCCTGTGAGCACTTGTACTCTGGTCAGCCGCCCACCTGGCACCTAACCGTGAGAAAGAAAGAACAATCAAAGAAGGAAAAGAAACAGAACAAAACGGAACATGGAAAAATGAAGGGAAAGGATGGAAGAAGCAACTGGGGGAGGTTTTTTTGTGGCCTATTTAACGATGATGTCAGCAGGAAGACACCGCCTCTGTGGTCTAGTGGTCATAGTTCCTGGCTACAGATCCTGAGGTCCCGGGTTCGATTCCCGGCGCTACCAGATTTTATGAGAAGTAGTGGGTCTGGAACGGGATCCATGCAGCCTCATGAGGATTACTGAGGATCTATTTCAAGGAAATAGCTGCTTCGGCCTAGAAAACCGAAATTAACGGCCGTGGGGAACCGCGTTGACCACGTGACAGCCTCTATTTGCTGAAGTTGACACTAACTTCTCCGACAAGCAGCGGTCGCTCGGTCGGTATAGTTAGTTTGCGGACTACACGCCACGGAGTTCTATCAGTAGGAAGAAACAGGAATTGGAAAGAATCCGGCAGGAAGCGGTAGTGACCTAATTAAGAGTAGTGTACCGGAAGTTTCGTGGAGGGACCGAGAGAAACCACGAAAAAAACCCTGTCAGAATAGCCGGTGTCTCGGTCGAGATTCGAACCGAGAACCTCCGGATATAAGTCTAGAGCAGTACCGCTACGTCCGTCTGTCCGGCGATTGAGGAGAAAAATAACAAATCAATAAGTTCTGGTAAGAACTAATCGCCTGCTTTCCTTTGATAAGACGCCTCCAACAATTCTTCGTTTCCGCGGGAACGTCTTTACCGAGCCGATGTCTAGCAGCGACAGGGGGATATACAGACAGAGCCACAGACGCTCCTTTGATAAGACACGGACCGCACAGAAAATAACGCCCGCAATTCTTCTGTTCCTCGTGCATTTGTTGGCGTGGGCGCGTGTTTACCGAGCCGTTGCCTAGCACCGAAAGGAGTGATACACTTAACCGAGCTGTTGCCCTGCAACGGTAAGGAATACGCGCACACACACACACACACACACACACACACGGACCAATGGGAGGGTTTTATTAAGTACGCCGTTGAGATGGGCTCAGGTGCCATTATATACATACCAAGTTTCATAAAGATTTGTTCAGGCATTCAGACGTTAACAGGGGGATACACAGATACAGCACATTGATCACGTAAGTGGAAAGAGAGAAACAAAAAACACAAAGTAAGAAAGAAGAAGCGTGGGTGTTGGAAACAAAGGGAGAAGAAGAAAGAGAAAAAATGACGGAAAGAAAAGAGGGAACAAGAGAGAAAGAAATTAGTATCAAATGAAGGAATATAAGTAGATATAAAGGGACTGGAAGAAAGCAAGGAATAAACGGAAGGACAAACGAAGGAGGACAATAGAAAGTTATTAAGGGAAGGAATCAGAAAGCAACCAAATTCTAGCAGCAGGTTGCACCGTTCCACATTCCCACTGGACGCCACGTCGTTATGAGTCCCCACTGCATGGCGTCGCGTCAACTCTCTTGGCTCGTATCCGAAAGGTGCTCGGTTCGAAACTGTTCCGGGACACCCCTTCACTGGGAAATGTGGGGACCGCTTCCTTCCACATTATTACTTGTCAATCATGCATGCATTCGACGCTCTACAGGCTGGCGACTGAAACTGCTGTTAAATGGCCCACAGAGTTAGAAATTTGTCGAAAGGCAGTCCGAACTTGGTGTGCTGGCCTTGACGGACATCTGACACGCGAGTGAGTGACTGCTAAAAGAAGTCGGCAAGGGCTTGGCACTGTTTGCGTCTGGTAACACTGCGGTAGCATGCCACACGTTTCATTAAAAGTTGTCTGGCCTCTCAATCGGTATGACACACTCGTAGAAGGCGGTGGGTGCAACAGTGGCGCGAGTGCGTCTCATGCCCTGAGAGACGTCAGACCAACTTAACGTGCGATAGAGGGAGGGGGGAATTTCGACTGTAATCAGAGACGACTCCCATTGCTAAGCAACGGCTCTGTAAACACCCGTGACAACGAATATGAACGCGATAATGCTGGAATTGTTTGCGAATAGACACAACAATGCAGATACGCAGTCCGTGCCGAGTCTATATAAGGAGGCCAACTGTACAAAAAGATCTCTGGACGTGAATCTCAAGGTTCTTGGCGCTAAAACTAACTGATTGGCGGTAAGCTGCCAGTCGTAAAGTAGCTATGACTCTGACTCTGAGAAGCGGCAGGATAAACAAGAGCTCTGAAGGGTCCCAGGGCCGTCGGACAGTAAGGTGTGGGACTCGGAGCCAGGAATCATTGTGCTGCCGAGGGCCAACAGCAAATTAGGAGTCATTTAGTCGGGAGCGAGTCGTGGTCCGGAAGTCAAGAAGGTGCAGATAGTTGGGAGTCATGGGTCAGATGTGAGACAGCCGATAACAACGAAAAGACGTTGTTGCGATCCGTTACCAGGCAACAGGCAGTCAAGACCTAGAAGGCTTGGTACTTGCTTTAGTAAATCGTAAAGTGTCTGAACTAGCGACAGTATTATCAACCTCAAGACCAGATTTCGCATGCCTCATGCCATTGCTTCACTGGTAGCTTCCTGCCCTACACTTCGCACACATGAACAGAAGCTGCATATGTTCTAAAGCACGTACATAATTTGAGGGCCATACATTACGTGGCGCCAGTGAAGCTCCAGCTGACAAGTTCGTGTGACTGTGACGTTGGTGTTAATGATTACATGAAATTAAGCAGTACGAGTTTCCGATAGGAGCCGGAATAACTCAGTCGGTATAACTACTAAGCTACTGGCTGGACGTCCGAACAATCGAAGTTCGATTCCTGGAAAAGATACGAGATTTTCCTTTTCTCCGCAGCGTCCAGACCGACTCTGGGGCCCATCCAACCTCCTGTCCAGTGGGTACCGGGAATTGATTCCCCGGTGGTAAAGCGACCGGTGCGTGAAGCCTAGTTAAGTACAGGGATAAAAATTGTCCTTGTGCTTAATTAAGTAATTAAGCATTACGCCATGAAGACGTATGGGGGAATGGATGTATAGATCCACATTTTCTTAACCTCGACACTAGCGGCCCCTGCCGCTTTACCCCCGGGAAAGAACCCCCGGTACCCATTGGATAGGAGGTTGCGTGGATCTCAGACGAGGTCTGGACGATTGGAGAAGTGAAAAATTCTTGACTCTTCCGGGACCCGAACTTCGACCCCTAGGTCGTTCAGCCCATATCAGTCGCTATACCGACTACGCTACAGGGATAATTTTACTTATTTGCCAGTATATGGTGGCCTTGAATGGCATATGTTGAAACATGTAGACAGATGGGCAGAGGTACACGACAACCCTCATGTGTGTTCATTTCATGCTCGTTGTGGAAAGTATGCATAATAATGAGAGAAACAGCAAAGGACACATAAACAACAAAAGACAAAGAAGAAACAATGGTCCAAAGACATTGGTGATAATTTGGACTAAGTCGCTAGATTAGTATACTTTCTTGCAGGCACTACGATAATAATAATAATAATAATAATAATAATAATAATAATAATAATAATAATAGCAAAGCACACAAAGCTATCCCTGCAACAGGCCGTGAAGGCTCATAGGGTTATGAGATGTTCAGGGTCCCACGTTATCTAGATTCTAGACCAGTGGTTCTCAAACTTCATGAGACCGCGGCCCAGTAAGTTCTTTTTTATAAGACGAGGGCCCAGTCCCAACAAATTAACTCCTAAATACCTTTCCAGTTTTATTAAAGTTCATGCATTAGGCTAACGTAATATTAGTAATTAATTACAGCAGAATCGCAAAGAATATTAGTACACTTATGTATACGGTGTGGCATGTTGACAAATATAAAATTACATTTAAATTAGTTATCAAT
The DNA here is from genome assembly GCF_002891405.2 of Cryptotermes secundus. Lineage (NCBI taxonomy): Eukaryota > Metazoa > Arthropoda > Insecta > Blattodea > Kalotermitidae > Cryptotermes > Cryptotermes secundus. Next base: position 1,188,300 of record NW_019722431.1, on the reverse strand, counting down.
CAGTGGACTAATGAAATCTTGTAGCATTTTGTAGTTTCCTCAGACCAACATCATTAAATTAATTTGTGCTAATTTTCATTGACATATCCCATGCTGATCACCAAAAACTTATGTTATTCAGCGTAAAATTGATTTTAACAATGTTGGTTTGAAAAAAACGGCAATGAGAAAAATATTTATGCATTGTAACTCACAATAGAAGTCAGCTGAGTAGGGGAAGAAGCAGAAGGATGTCAACTTGCCGGCGAAACACTTATTAACACATACACGCGCCAAATCATTATATATGTAAAGTATGTAATTTGATAAATAAAAATGTATGAATCTCTCAATTGTAAACACTACTTCCAACACTAATTAATATTTTGATTTTAAAGACGCAGCACTTTAACACAGCAATTATAAGTTATTGGAAAGTTAAACTTAGTTTCTTTTATCACAACTGAGTTTGGAAGGTTTTAGTTAGGCTAGTGAGACTTCTGTTTCTGTTTTCCGTCCATTAGCTAATTAATTCTGGGATGAATTGAAGTGAGAGCCAAACAGAGACAGTCAGAATGTTGCAAGCAGTTCCTCTGTTTCGTTTTAAGCACAGTCATGGCAGAAAATGCAGTTTCACAAAGATATGTGGTGGAAAGAAATGTTAATTAGAGTCAGTGAGCAGAGGAATATCCTACACGAAATAAGAAAACGGAAGGCTAATTGGATTGGTCATGTTTTACGCAGAAACTGCCTTTTAAAAGAAGTTATCGAAGGAAAGATAGAGGGGCGGATAGAAGTGACAAGAAGACGAGGAAGAAGACGTAAGAAGATGCTGGATGACCTTGGGGACAGAAGAGGATACTGTCATTTGAAGGAGAAAGCTCTAGATCGCATTAAATGGAGGAATTGTTTTGGAAGAGACTGTGGACCTGTCGTCTTGACAGATTACTGATGATGATGATG